>NC_045544.1:3697400-3734866 GCF_009769535.1 Thamnophis elegans
CCCTACAAGTTTATAGGGAAAGGTAAATGTGACAAAAGTGAACATTACTCCAAAATGGATATATGTAATGATGGAGAGAAGTGTGTACTTTCAGATTTACACAATTCTATTAATGTAACCTTACAATAAAATATAATTAGTTCATGATTGCAACATTGTTTCTGCTCCTCCAGAAACATGTTACCTGATCATTCCTGACCCGGAAGTTGGCATCCCTTGAAATATATTAGATCTGTTGATAAGGAAGCCTACAAAATTTGCTTCTAATGTCACTTTAGAGAAAATATCAGTGGTGGTTCTGATGTCCCTGAATCATAGACAATACTTTATTGGTAGTTTTTGGGGTTTTTTTAGCAAAGGAAAACTTCACCTGTGTACAGAATTTTTTCCAGTTCATTTAGTACACAAACTTTCTTTGCAGTCACTATATAGTAAAAAAATAAACCAATGATGGCACCTACATAGCTTTACAGACAATTAAGCAAATAAAAGGAACAAATTAGTAGGCTCTGTAGCCTATGGAAAAAGTAATACCCAATTGGCAAAAGAAAGCTCAGGACCATATAGCTTGGAAACATGTGGAAGAGGCCTTCATCCTTCACTGGATAGGCATTGCCTTAAATGATGGTGGTGGTGATCATAGCTATACTATTCAAGGAACCCAAAATGGTTGGGAATCTATTGAATACCATATTTTCAAAGAACGGGTTGTGATTCACCAGATAGCTGGAAACATTTAGAGAATAGATCAATACAGTTTCTGCCATACAAGCTAGCATTTAAGTACTTAAATATGTCAAAGGAGACATTTGATCTCTTGGAAGCAGAAGGCAGTGACTGGCCAATCAACTGAGGCTAAAATATTGGCTAAAATAGCAAGAAGATGTCTTAATTGCCAGCCTGATTAAGTTAGAGACGTTTCTTCAAGTCTACGAACTTAAACCTTTCATTCAAGTAGAAAAAGCATTTCAGATAACTAAAGTGAACTTTTCCTGTCAGTAGTCAATGCCAATTCTATTACAATGACCAAGCAAGAGTCATCCATTCAATTATCTAAAGGGTCAGGGGGAAAATAGTCTATGAGTTCCTTCTTTGGCATGGAAAGGAGGCAGAAAGTAACCAAAAAAAAAAAAGCTTTGGAAATAATAAGAGAAACTTGAAAAAAAAAAGAAAAATACAGAGAGAATATTGCATACCCCTTTGTGCTTCCTTCACATCAGCTGGACAATAGCTCTTAGGGATGCATGATATGTGAGTGCTGTAATAATAAGGGAGGTGTACCATTTGCCTTGCAAATAGAAGGTTGCTGTTTCAATGCTCTTCAGAAGCACGAGAGCCCATGTGACGTAGTAGTATTGTATTGTATTGTATTGTATTTGGTTTATTTGTATGCCGCCCTTCTCCAGGAGGGACTCAGGGCGGCGAACAACTCAGGGGGGAAAGGGAACATAAACACAATACACATAATTAAAATACACGAAAATCACACAGCCATACCAGTCGAGAGGGGAGGGGAACTCATCAACCCCAGGCCTGCCGGCACAGCCAGATTTTAACGGCTTTCCGGAAGGCCTGGAGAGGGGTGAGGGTCCGAATCTCCGCGGGGAGTTCATTCCAAAGGGCCGGAGCTGCTACAGAGAAGGCCCTCCCCCGGGTAGTAGCCAGATGGCATTGGCTGGTGGATGGAACCCGGAGGAGGCCAACCCTGTGAGATCTAATGGGTCTTTGGGAGGTAATTGGCAGCAGGCGGTCTCTCAAGTACCCAGGTCCAATACCATGAAGGGCTTGTGAAGTTGTTGGTGACAGGTTTTAGAACCACCTTCACCAGGTGACTTTAGGCATGCTCTTTCAATCCAACCTATCTTTACTTAAGGACTACAAGTAAAAATAGCTGACATGCACCCATTTGTAATAATTTTGTTGTCCCATCAACTCATGTATTGTTCCTGCAATTGAGCATTTAGTTCCCAATGTGGAGACTTAGAAAAGAATAATATGTGGAATAGAGTTTACACTGAATCTTCTATCTATTACAAAAGTTGGCACTCTTACTCAAGGCTTTTACAAATGCTAAAAAGGCAACGTAAAACATTTCAAAGGTATTGATTAGATTGAATGCTTATTATTCATTTTGTAAAAGCAATTTTAATTGTTAGGATGGTTCTCTCCCCCTTCAGTTTGTCATGGCGTGTCTCTCTGTATGGACTAGTATGGTCTTAATTTATTTATGAAATCCAGTCAACCTCATGTTGCTCTGGAATAAATGGACATCTCTTGAAATAGGTTTCCCGTTTAGCAGCATTGCTTTCAACTCTGGTCTGAAGTCAATTCGATGTGCCGGTTTTTTAAAATAATTGGATATGATGGCATGAATCTTTAGTAAAAAACATAATACATGTAGTCCAGTGGTGAGATTTAAATAATTTACCAACCGGTTCTCTGCCCTAATGACCTGCTGGGTAGGCGGGGGTTTGGTGGTCATGTGATCATGTGGGCGTGGCCAAGTCAATGTCACTCAGGTCGATGGGCACTTCGCCTTAGTTGCTACAATGGCAACAAGGGTTAACTGGAGAGGCAGTTTCTGTAAGCAGGTCAATAAAGATTAGGCTAGAAACAACATCAGAATGTTTCTTTCCTGCCTTCCTTATAGGATTAGCCCTGTAAAGTGGGGAAAAAACAAAAGGAGATTTCTTCCAACAACCGGTTCTCCCAACTGCTTAGAAAGTTACCAACCGGTTCTCCCGGACAGGTGCGAACGGGCTGAATCCCACCACTGATATAGTCCTTGACTTACAAACACAATTAAGCCTAACATTTTGGTTGCTAGGCAAGGCAGCTTGTTAACTGAGTTTTTTTTTTTTTGCTGTAGTTTTTAAATGAATTACTGCAGTTGTTAAGGGAATCATGCGGTCATTAAGTGAATCATTGACTTTGCTTGTTGGAAACCATCTGGGAAGGTTGCATGACCCCTGGACAGTGCAACTGTCATAAATTCATTGTGATTGCCAGGTATCTGAATTTTGATCACATGAACATGGGGATGTGGCCGCAATAACTGTAAGTGCAAGGACCAGTCATAAGTGTGAACACTGTCATAAGTTACTTTTTTTTACTGCTGTTTTAATTTTGAATGGTCACTAAACCCTTGGTTGTAAAGTAAGGGCTACCTGTATTTGTTTGAAAAGAACTTTTGCTTGAGAGTAGAATAGTTATAGTGGACTGTTCTGTCCCCCACTTCTCCTCTCGTTAACAGACGACAGGCAGACAAACTTAAAAGGAAAGAACTTATCAGTCCTTGGCTCAGACTGGCTGCGAGCCCAAAAATAAACATAAATACAGTCTCTGACCAGAAGATAACAGAATGCAAAACAAAACTCTTATGGCAAAACCAGGTGTCCAAAAAGAAAGCAAAGCACTTCTCCAAGTGTCTCTTTGAATCAGGGTTACAGAAAGCGAATCACTTCTCCAAGTGTCTCTCACAAACAAACCACGACCGATGAACAATGAATGATGAATGAACAAATGAACGTTGACTCCTGCAACCAGGGCGTGGGACCATCCCTTCTTTTATCACCAGAAGACGCCACTAACGAGCCCCAGCTGCATTGTTAATCTTGCATCCCGAAAGGACTCACAGGAGACTTCTGCTGAGTCACAACAGTGGACTAAATCAGTGGAATAGTTATAGTGGACTAAATCAATGTTTTGATATAAATTAGGGCAGACAGGTGGCGTGCTGAGACACGAATCCAAGAATTTAATCTTTTCTAAAGCTAGTGGCAGGTGGTGAAGACTGGCTAAGATAAATTGAAGCAAGTTGAGGGTCAGGGTTGGTTAGTACTTGAACAGGAGATCACAGAGGAACACCAGAATTGTGGGACAGAAGGAAAATGAAAGCATCCTGAATATCCTGGCATAAGACAATAGCAAATCACCCACGTAGCATTACCAGGACATCTACACAAATGTTTGTCTATGTAGTCAGTGAGTTTCCCTTACCTCTTATAACAACAGCTGTACATGATTTTGTTGGGAAAAATGTATTTATGAAAATATAGATATATTTATTCCAGGGGTGAAACATTCTGAAGTCTGCTACCGGTTTGCTTCGCTAGTGGTTCGTTTTGCTACCAGTTTGTTCCATGTATGCATGCGCACTTCATGCGCACTACTGCACAGCACTGAGCCTGCAAAGGTAAGTAGAACGGCGGGGGGGACAGACACCTGTGCCGCACAATTTAGATTTGCTGGAAAGCAGGATTTCCTGCTTTCTAGGGAATATATATCGTACGGCACAGCTGATTGTTGCACAGCTGATTGTAGGAACATTAAAAAATGCTACCAGTTCGGGCGAACTGGTAGTTCTGACAATCACCTTTGCCACACAATTTCTAATCATGTGTCACAGGTGATTGTCATACAGCTGATCGTCAGAGATACTGGTTCACCAGAACCAGTAGCATTTTTTACTACCAGCCCGAACCAGTAGCATTTCACCCCTGATTCCTTCCCTTTGTGGAGTAGGAGAATTTATTGAAGAGAGAGGCTGTACATGGAAATGAAATCACACAAGGTAGTATGTAAAAAGTGGGCTGCCTATTTGTTCAAGCCAATCTATTCTCAAGGAGGAGATTTTAAACCCATCCAATCTTCATTCAGCACTGACTGCGTTCCTTCTGGTTGATTTTCATGAAAGCTAGGCACAAATCCAGAAAAAGGTTTTGAAAGATCTGTCTGTGCTGCTGCATTCATATCATGGCTAGCCAATTATTACATTTACAACTACAAGCAGAATTCAATTTCCAGGACATTGGCAAACAATTGGCTCATGTAAAGGAAACAAGCTGGCATATTTTGGATGTTGTCACAGCAGGGATCTGCGACTGAACCATTGAACAACTGGATTAAGGGCTACAATTAGAGATGTTTCGATTTTCTAAACTTCTGCTTCTCCCCACTAGATTGTTCCCTTCATTTGCAACTTGATGAAGATTTCTTTACACTAGTAAAATATAAAAAGAATTCTCCACTAATTTCTAGGGGAGAGAGATTGAGATTTATTAGATTTATATGCCACCCTTCTCCCAAGGACTCAGGGCGGCGTACAACAATTAAAAGAAACACGTAATACAAAAGTTTAAAAAAATTAAATGTAATATCCCAGCCCAATTAAAATTGACAATACATTTTTTTAAAAAAATCAAATTAAAATTAACAGTGATCAATAAGTTATTTTGTTTTGTTAAGCAGGGAGCAGAGCAGAGAGGACTTGTGGGGTTTGCCAAATCTGGCTCTGCCATAGCACCTATGGGAATAATAAGTAGAATCTTCTCAAATCCATTTTTGTCCAGTCCAAAATGTACTCAAAGGTATATAAAGGGGGCAGCTGTTTCAGGAAATGTCTTTTAAAAGCCCGCATGAGGGGAAAGAAAATTACGTAAACAATACCAGGGAATTTTGTGTTCTCAATTTTTTTTAAACTTTAATATATAAGAGAAGGAAGTCAAGGGAAGTAATTAAAAGGATGCATCAATAAACAGGGAAAAAGGAAAAACAAAAATACATACTGTAGCAATGCATATAAAAAAGGACCCTCTCAATCTTATTTTTAGCACCACATCCATAACATTGATCAGTCTTTTCAGAACATCAATAGAAAGCCAGTCCATAAACAGAGAGAAAATATAAATTGTCAATTCAAAATAAGAAATCAAGGATTTTATCGACCTTCCAACACTGAACAGTAATGTTTTTTGCTACACTCCATGCTCAATAAATACATGATACTTCATATCAGTGGTGGGATTCAGCCAGTTCGCACCTATTCGGGAGAACCGGTTGGTAACTTTCTAAGCAGTTCAGAGAACCGGTTGTTGGAAGAAATCTCCTTTTGTTTTTTCCCCACTTTACAGGGCTGATCCTGTAAGGAAGGCAGGAAGGAAACATTCTGGTGTTGTTTCTAGCCTCATCTTTATTGCCCTCCTTACAGAAACTGCCTCTCCAGTTAACCCTTATTCCATTGTAACAGCTAAGGCGAAGCGTCCATCGATCTGAGTGACCTTGAGTTGGCCACACCCACACGGTCACATGACCACCAAGCCCCACCTACCCAGCTGGTCATTAGGGCAGAAGACCGGTTGTTAAATTATTTGAATCCCACCACTGCTTCATATACATATAAAACACCTAAATTTGGTATAGTGAAAAGATTATTCTGGCTTTAAAGTTCAGGTAGTCATTGATTTATGACAGGTTGCTGGTTAATCAAAGTTATGACAGCCCCAAAATGTACTAATACCCTGGTTCTGAAGTTCTGATAGCTGGTCCCACTTGCTACAATCCCTTAAATTTCTGGTATTTGGCAATTGGCCTGCATTTATAGCCTTTGCCATATCCTACGATCAAGGGACCATGATTTATGACATTTTTGCCAAAAACTGTTATTTATTTCTGGTTTTCAACATAAATACAATCAGTGAACAAGGAGTTCACTTAATGTTGTGTCCTATCGGCTGCCGGCCTCTCCAGCAGCTGAATCAGAGGAGGAGGAGGAGGAGGAGGAGGAGGAGGAGGAGGAGGAGGAGGAGGAGGAGGAGGGGGAGTCAGAGTCAGCATCAGGGCAACCTGGGAGCTCCAAGGGAGAATGGAGTTGGGAGAGAGAGAGAGAGAGAGAGAGAGAGAGAGAGAGAGACAGAGAGAGAGAGAGAGACAGAGAGAGAGAGAGAGAGAGAGACAGAGACAGAGACAGAGACAGAGAGAGACAGAGAGAGACAGAGAGAGACAGAGAGAGACAGAGAGAGACAGAGAGACAGAGACAGAGAGACAGAGAGACTGAGACAGAGTCTGGGCCATCCATCAGCTCTCAGATGGAGAGTCAACAGCCTCCAGGTTTGGAGGTGGTTGATGAAGAAGAAGAGGAACAGCTGGATCCAGGGCTTGATGCATGAATGTGCAGAAGGCAGAGGAGAGGAGTGGAAAGCTGTGGGCCGATCCAATTGAAGTAAG
Source organism: Thamnophis elegans (assembly GCF_009769535.1). Taxonomy (NCBI): domain Eukaryota; kingdom Metazoa; phylum Chordata; class Lepidosauria; order Squamata; family Natricidae; genus Thamnophis; species Thamnophis elegans. Next base: position 3,704,406 of record NC_045544.1, read on the forward strand.
AGCCACCGTTGCTAGCGAGGCCCCACCCCACCTCCTCTGGGGATAAAAGGCAGAGGACAGAGTTGAATAGACGTGGCCAGCAACTACTCCTCTTCTGGCTGGCCAGATTTGTTAACCTGTAAGACAAGCTTTTTGCTGGGGATGCCGACATTCCTAATAAAGGAATCTTTTGAGTTCATGTCAGAGAGCATGTCATGTTTGGGGAGTTGGGTCAAAACACTTAATGACCTTCGCATTCACTTAATCACTGCCACAAAAAAGATGATAAAATTGAGTCAGTCATGTGAGCGACCTGCTTTATGGCTGTCAACAACTTCTGACCATAATGGGCAAGCTCCATTACGATCACAAGTCAAGGACCACCTGTTATATTCTTTGAAATGCTTCGTTAACAAGGTCAAAGTGAGCACTGCGGAGACCTTATTTAAGTGAAGATTTTGCACCAGTTTTATACTTTAAGCTTAGTAAGGTTGAAATCCAGCCTTTTAAAGCAAACCTTGCCAAATTTCAAACTTGGAGATGGGAACCACAGTCTTGTTTACACCTAGTTCTACATTCCTTCACTGTTATAACCATCATAAAATATCCCTTTTAAATTACACTTTGCTTGATTTTTTTCCTTTGGACTTCTTAATTGGCCTCTGCTCCATTCCCCAGGATCATGCCAAATGTAATTTCAGTTCCAAAGATTACCTGAGGCTGCTTTGTAACTATCTTGAATTTTTAAAAATTACGTTTCTACTGATAGCACAAGAGTATAATTTTAAAACAGAAAAATAAAGAATGAAAAAATATTCAAAATCTGCTTTTAGAGGTACTTCTCAGCTTTCAAGCAAGGAAAAAAATATATGTCTACAGGCAGAACATCTTTGATCAAAAACTCGGGCAGATTTCCAGTCCCTTCCAGAATGAAGATTTGTTTTAATCTTTTTTTAAAAATCTTTTCTTAATATTTCTTATTTCTGTAAGCCGCCCAGAGTCCTCCGGGATTGGGCGGCCTATAAATTCAATAAATAGAAATAGAAATAGAAATAGAAATAGAAATAGAAATAGAAATAGAAATAATAGGAATAGGAATAGGAATAGGAATAGAAATAGAAATAGAAATAGAAATAGAAATAATAGAAATAGAAATAGAATAGAAATAGGAATAATAGAAATAGAAATAATAGAAATAATAGAAATAGAAATAGAAATAGAAATAGGAATAATAGAAATAGAAATAATAGAAATAATAGAAATAATAGAAATAATAGAAATAATAGAAATAATAGAAATAATAGAAATAATAGAAATAATAGAAATAGAAATAGGAATAATAGAAATACAAATAATAGAAATAATAGAAATAATAGAAATAATAGAAATAGAAATAGAAATAGAGATCCTGGGTCTGATATTGCTAAATTATGCTTTACCAACAAGGAAGACAAAGGAAATATCCAACACACACACCCACACACCCACACACCCACACACACACAAATACATGTATATTTTATTTGCAACCCATTTCATTTCAAAGCAACTCTGGGCAACAATATGACCTACGTATAGCATTATGGGTAAGTGGGCTATATATGAGAAGAAAACAAAGGATAATTTGAAATAGGCTATTATAGTCCACAGAATTGTCGCAGTTCATGTAATACTGATTTTTTTTTTCCACATCAAGCAATAAAACGTAAGCCTATCACTAGGTAAATTGTTAAGGATCTCTTTAGTGGGAGGCATTATCAACCAACGCTTGGAGAGGCAGAGCTATTGAATTAAGCAAACAATGTGCCTACTCAATCATAAAGAGATTACATGTTCTAAAACGGGACGCACTTTGGTAAGCCTAACAACTGATGAGTGAGAACCACATTCAGTCTCCAGGTGGAGGGGAAGAGAGATTAGAGCCCCATCAACAATATAAATTAAGCCTTCAAGAAAGAAAAAAGCAATACATGAAAATGAATTACTCAACCATTAGGAGAAGCGCATTAACAATACAGAGCCGTTCCTAAGATCTTCCGTTTTTAGTCTATTACTGTAAGTCTGGGGGGAAAAAAAAGCGGATATGCAGTGGCCAAAATGAGATATTTACTTCTGTGGTTTGTTTTTTTAAAAAAAGAACATTTGTTTCTCAGAGCAGGATTTATATTTTCGCTTCCTGTGGGATGTGAATTTGTCTTAAGAGATGTTTGTGTCCTCGGGATCCTATTAAAGATCAGGAGAGCAAGCGGCCTAGCTGTGACACACAGATGCAACATTAGATTACCAATATGCACAGTCTCCAAGGGGGACATCATTCTAATCTTCTGTTCTTCTGCTTGGTATGCTTGCCCGGAACGTCAGGCTCACAGCAAGAGCTAGAGAGGATCAGAAAGTTAGATTAGAGCTCCCGTCTGCACAGCGGAGTGGATATCAAAACGCAGGTGCCAGACAGAGGGGGAAAAATTGCTTGTCGAGCTCAACTACTTGAATGGGTATTGTGAACTTCAGAAAAGAAGGACAAATAAATCAACCAAGATAGTTGAAGTGCGAGTAGTGGAACAGTCACTCCCAGTAAGAAAACTAGGTCATTTTCTTTTGGCATTTTTACTCGAGGGCGTGTCGTCACTTATTTTGATCATCTCGGTGCCCATTACAAACAGTTCTAAGGTATGATGTATAATACTCAGATTAAGGCCATTTAATTTGTATTTGTATTTTATTATTTGTATGCCGCCCTTCTCCGGGAGGACTCAGGGCGGCGAACAATTCAAAGGGGGAAAAAAGGGGGAACATAAAAGACAAAATACAAATAATAAAAGTAGACAATAGTCGCACAATCATACAAGTCGAGAGGGGAGGGAACTCATCACCCCCAGGCCTGCCGGCAAAGCCAGGTTTTGACGGCTTTTTGGAAGGCCTGGAGAGAGGTGAGGGTCCGAATCCCTGCTGCGGGGAGTTCATTCCAGAGGGCCGGAGCTGCCACAGAGAAGGCCCTCCCCCGGGTAACAGCCAGGTGACATTGGCTGGTAGATGGCACCCGGAGGAGGCCAACCCTGTGAGATCTAATGGGTCTGTGGGTGGTAATTGGCAGAAGGCGGTCTCTCAAGTACCCAGATCTGGATGTCTTTGTTTCCAGACTAACAAACATGGAAGGTGAGCTTGTCGATGTTGAAATAGATACCTTCCCTCCATCGTTCCGAGATTTCGTTCAGTGATGAGGTGAGGAAGAAGCCATGATTTTCCAAGAAGCACAGCAAAACCATCCATGCATAGTGAAGGAAAAAGCATGTTGGTCTCATCACTATTGACTCTCAGTTTTACCATTAGAGGTTATTAATCTTCAAGATCAGCAGTGAAATATTACCGGTTTGGGCCGGTTCACCTGAACTGGTAGTAAAAAATGTTACCGGTTCTCCCAAATTCGTAATAAAAAAAAGTTTTTTAAAAAGTTCCAATGATCAGCTGTGCCACAATCAGCTGTGCCGTGTGATTTACTATATTCGCTAGAAAGCAGGAAATCCTGCTTTCTAGCGAATCTAAATTGTCTAATCTAAATTGTGCGACACAGCTGTGCCCCCCCCCGCTGTTCTACTTACCTTTGAGGACTCAGAAAAGGCTTCTTAGTGCCTGCGGTGCGCCTCCATGCGTGAAGCAAACCATTTCACCCCTGTTTAAGATACCTGCAGTTCAGCTGTTCAAATCTCACCGGCTCAAGGTTGACTCAGCCTTCCATCCTTCTGAGGTGGGTGAAATGAGGACCCAGACTGTGGGGGCGATATGCTGACTCTGTAAACCGCTTAGAGAGGGCTGAAAGCCCTATGAAGTGGTATATAAGTCTAACTGCTATTGCTATTGCTATACCACAAAACCCTCATATCCTTTAATACAGTTTCAGGTAAGGCAGCCACAATCTTGCCCCCATTTAGCAAATCTCAGTGAGTGTAGTCAAATTTCCTTCTTTATAAAGCTGCACAGCCTTAAACTGACATACAAATCCTTTGTAGCTTTCTGATCTCAAGTAGGTTGGCTGGTTGTTTTGACAGGTGATAACTGAAACAAATTTAAATGTTGTGACAGTTTGGTTTAGTTTAGTTTAGTTTTATTTTATTTATATGCCGCCCTATTCCCTAAAGGGACTCAGGGCGGCGAACAACTCAAACGGGAAGGGGAACATACAAATACAAGACAGACATTTAAAATGACCAACAACCACACCTGTCGAGAGGGGAAGGGAGCTCATCAACCCCAGGCCTGCCGACACAGCCAGGTTTTAACGGCTTTTCGGAACGCCAGGAGAGAGGTGAGGGTCCGAATCTCCGCGGGGAGTTCGTTCCAAAGGGCCAGAGCCGCCACAGAGAAGGCCCTCCCCCGGGTTTAATTGATCAGGTGGGAGTGGCTCTATTATTAAGCAGGCTAATTCTGCTGAGTGCCGGGGTGTGATCCTTACCTGCTCAAGGTTGACAGCCTCCCATCCTTCCAAGATTGGTAATATGATGACTCTGTGAACTATTTTCAGAGAGCTGTAAAGCATGTGAAGTGGTATGTCTAGAGGCTATTGCTATTAATACTTTATGGTTCAAAGCAGGAAATAATATGACTTCTGTTAAGAATGATCAGGTTCCACTGATCCAGGAGATTCCCTTTTATTGAAGAAATCTTCCAATGATCCAGAAAAAAACAGTGCAATATGGATTTAAGGTGCTGGATTTGAACTAGAAGATCATGCTGAACTGATGAAAATAAGCTATGCACTAGTTATACATGATATCTTCCTGGAGCCCCTATGATTTTGTTCTATATGATGGAAACATGTAACATTTGGGGGTCAAATCCATACTTGGCTACGTAGTGCAATGTCAAGGGTTAAACTAAAAATAATGGCATAGAGGAAGGGCCAAAATGAAATTCTGTTGAATTAATGCTGTTAATAATTTCCTATTCCTGTCATAATAGACTTTATTTTCCAATGCCATCCAAACTTTGAGTGGTTCCATGCAATCCAGCGGCATAGAGCTGGAGGTGAGGTCTGATCTCCCTTGCTTGATGGAAAGGTACTTGTGGGAGGATTGTCAAGTGTATTCGAAGTATGAGGCTGCTGTGGTTCCCTACGGTGACTGTGAGATCCGGCACCCTTCATTTATTGGGCCAGTAGCGAGTGTGTGGCGTTCGCAGTTCCCATCAAAGACCGTGATCTTCTGGCTCCCTCGGTCGGACATGTGAGTGTGAAATTTCTTCCTGTCAACTTGAGAGGAAAGGACCCCTTACCTTCCTCTCATCCCCTTCCCTATTTTCCACGTCTGGTGCCCTGGGAGGGGGGGAACATGGGAGGTGGTGGAAGTGTGCCCCTTACACCCTTACAATGTATGCTACAGAATTTTAAGGCAGGATATATGTCCCAGGACTATGGCATTGAGTGGAGCAGACATAATCTCAGGAAGTTTTGTGAGGGAGAATAGCTCACCTCTGGGGTTGGATGGCCCGACAAAGGCACTTTTGATCCCAATATAGCTCTTAAAGTTCACCAGTTAGTATTTCAGTCTGAAAAAGGACACCCCCTACATTGACGTATGGTACAACCTGGTTAGGAGACCTCCAGGCTGGCTAAAGAAATGCAGAACAAAGCATTGCATGATCATGCTCACGCGGACCATGCCTCCAAAGAACCAGAAGAAGGTCCCACCAATCTTTGCTAGTGCCCCAGAGGAACTTCCCCGTCCACCACCTTATACACCACCCCAGGGCCACATTAAGGAGAGGAACCAGATTGGGAACTTCAGCCCATTCAGCTGCAAACCTATTGGACCTTAGTTTTGTTAGGACTCAAACAAAAAGTTAAGAACTTAGGGAAAGTCCATCAAATTCAACAGAAAAAAGTATAGATTAAGCATGTATTAATGCGCAGAAGCGAGTAAGAATTTGGAGCCTGGGGTGATATACCCAGGTGATATTTTGGTTCATCTTCTCCCACCTGCCTCATTCCCCCCTTTAGGGGGGTTCCTCCTACACCACAACTTTGTTAGTAGTTAATTTGAAAAATAGTGACTGGTCCAACATCAATCAGAGCCGAGGTGGCGCAGTGGTTAAATGCAGCACTGCAGGCTACTTCAGCTGACTGCAGTTCTGCAGTTTGGCTGTTCAAATCTCACCGGCTCAGGGTTGACTCAGCCTTCCATCCTTCCGAGGTGGGTAAAATGAGGACCCGGATTGTTGTTGGGGGCAATATGCTGACTCTGTAAACCGCTTAGAGAGGGCTGAAAGCCCTATGAAGCGGTATATAAGTCTAACTGCTATTGCTATTGCTAATCAGTAAGTCTCCGTAGCTAAAGATAGCATTGAATTTGGATCTTCCCAGTCCTAGCGCTACATCTATGCCACAACTCCACCCTAACCTTCTGAATTATATGCTCTTATAAAGCTGCACAGATAAATGTCCCTTGCTGATTTTTTTTAGTTGCTAAAATTATATATTTTAGTAATGCCATACACAATAGCATGGCTTATTATTCAAAATTAGAGGCCTGTACAATCTCCAAACACAGCAACTGACATTTTCCTTATCTTGGGAAAGGAAAGAAAGAATGCTGTATCCCCTCACTAACTCAACATTGCAATCCTCTATATCAGTGTTTCTCAACCTTGGCGACTTTAAGTCCTGTGGACTTCAACTCCCAGAATCCCCCAGCCAGCTCTGCTCTGCTGGCTGGGGGGTTCTGGGAGTTGAAGTCCACAGGACTTAAAGTCGCCAAGGTTGAGAAACACTGCTCTATATACATGTGTGGGAGTATACCTATCGAAAATCAGCAGATTTCTTGGCAGGCACGCTATACGATTGAACTGTATGTTGAATATTCCAAGTCACAGGAGAAAAGCCAGAGAATAGATAGAGTTGGCACTTTATTCTAACACCGAACAAAAATTAGAAATATTAGAAAAGCTGCCTGCCTGTGCAATAATAAAGCTTGTCCTGATTGCAGGAATGATGTGTGGACTGCACTTTTTTAAAAAAAGGACATGTGGCAGGCTAGGCCACTGTAGGCTTTACTCACAAATCCAGACTGAATTTTAAAAAGTGTTACATAGTACAACATGTAAGTTTTAGATGTATTCAGTGGTGGGATTCAGCCAGTTCGCACCTATTCCGGAGAACCGGTTGTTAACTTTCTAAGCAGTTCAGAGAACCGGTTGTTGGAAGAAATCTCCTTTTGTTTTTTCCCCACTTCCCAGGGCTAATCCTGTAAGGAAGGCAGGAAGGAAACATTCTGGTGTTGTTTCTAGCCTCATCTTTATTGCCCTGCTTACAGAAACTGCCCCTCCGGTTGACCCTGATTCCATTGTCACAGCTAAGGCAAAGCGCCCATTGATGTGAGTGGCATTGAGTTGGCCATGCCCACACGCTCACATGACCACCGAGCCCTGTCTACCAAGATGGTCATTAGGGCAGAGAACCGGTCGTTAAATTATTTGAATCCCACCACTGGCATGCACGGAGCATACCCACAAATGAACCAGCAGTAGTGGCTGCTGGAACCCACCCCTGGTGAGGAACATGTCCAAGCACATTAGTTAACCATCTTCAGCTGGTCATTAGGGCAGAGAACCGGTTGTTAAATTATTTGAATCCCACCACTGGATGTATTGTAGTAACTAAGTTATGAGAAGGTACAAGAATTAGGCAGCAAAAAGATTGTTCCCTTGTCCAATTTCCCCCCTTTTTTGATGACCAACTATTTACAAGATACAGCAATAAAGTTTTTTTAGTTTACTATCCATATTCTCTTAAGAGTGATGTAGTAACTTCTGCCTAACTGCTTTGCCAGTGGAGAACATGGTTCGGGTGGGTAATTTTTCACTAGACCTGTGCTTCTAGTTCGCCATTGCTATCTCTGCTGATGAGGATATCTAGGAAGGGTAGTGAGCTTATTATTATTCTTCCTTTGTGAATTTAATTCCTTTGAAGATGTTGCTGATGGATTTAAATTTAATATTACACTGCCTTGGGCTAAGGAGTAAAAATCTGGATTTACTGCCATGGACTCCCCTTTGAGTGGCTAAGCCTGATGCTGACCCTGCTCTCATCCGGCTGCCATTGTTCTGATTAATTGAGGTAGGGACATCACAATTCCTCCAATTGTGTTACTGTCTATGTCTGGTGTTGGCACAAAATCACAGGAATGTCATACGTACCAGTCCAAACCATGGAACAGTTTTATACCATTCCATTCCACTAAATTGGGATTAATCTAAGAGAGATTAAGCAGCTGAATTGATGATGATGATGATGATGATGATGATGATGATATCCATTCAATTGAGTCCAATTCTTGGAGATTCTGTTTCTCCACCTCTTCTGATCTTACACAATTTTTTGAGTTTTTTCTAGACTCTGGCCCTTGTCAGCTTTGATAGTGTCCAGTTCTGGGTTCTTTGATGATTCTTTTACCCCTAACTCTTCCCAACATCATTGTAAGAGCCGAGGTGGCGCAGTGGTTAGAGTGCAGTACTGCAGGCCACTTCAATAGCAGTTAGACTTATATACCGCTTATATATACCGCTTCATAGGGATTTCAGCCCTCTCTAAGCGGTTTACAGAGTCAGCATATTGCCCCCAACAATCCGGGTCCTCATTTTACCCACCTCGGAAGGATGGAAGGCTGAGTCAACCTTGAGCCGGTGGGATTTGAACCGCCGAACTGCAGAACTGCAGTCAGCTGAAGTAGCCTGCAGTGCTGCACTCTAACCACTGCGCCACCTTGGCTCTTACAATGATGTTGGGAAGAGTTAGGGGTAAAAGAATCATCAAAGAACCCAGAACTGGATACTATCAAAGCTGACTTCAGCTGACTGCTATCTGCAGGTCGGCAGTTCAAATCTCACCGTCTCAAGGTTGACTCATCCTTCCATCCTTCCGAGGTGGGTGAAATGAGGACCCAGACTGTGGGGGCGATATGCTGACTCTGTAAACCGCTTAGAGAGGGCTGAAAGCCCTATGAAGCGGTATATAAGTCTAACTGCTATTGCTATTATTTTCTCCAATCAGTTCTCCCATGTGACATGACCAAAATAAGGGAGACACTACACGCTGAGCGAGAATACCTGTTTTTTTAACATCCACACCATACAAAGCTAAATCATGGTGCTTTATTTTCAAGTCTGTTCGTTCACATCTTGCTAGGTCACTCTCCTTATTATCTGTTGAAGCAACGGGGTGAGGGAGAGGTAATTTTGCTCACATCCTAAGAGGCTAAAGTAATGACATTCACCGAGGAATAATCAAGACTGTAATGTGTTGCCATGTTATGAAATGAGGTTGTCGGTTTACATTATTTTCAGGGAAATAGTAGTAATTCTTCTCTAATAAAGCAACGGTACTTTTTAAATTATTGATATGCAGCTGCAGCATTCCCAACCCACAGCGGGTTTACGAATCATGCTAATTATAACCATAGTCAGATTGTTTATGGCTGTGGGTGTCGTGTGAGCCTTCATGATGTGGTAAGGGAGAAAAATACAAGTTCTGCCTGATAAATGGCTCTGCAAAAATCATACAGTCCAGTGGGTGGGGAAGATTGCCGAGGAGAGAAAAAATATTCACCACAAATATTCACAGCTTGCGCAGAAATATTTCTCCACCATATCAAACTGGATAAAAGGGTAGCGGCTTATTTTCACAAGGACCAAAATAGGACCCATTAAATAGTTATGTTTCTCCAAATCCTCAACTACTTTTTTTACTTTCACTACTTCATTATATGGTAAATGCAGATCTGGGATAGCATTTAGCAGTTAGACTTTTAAAAAACAAGTTTACATCCTATTCTTATGCATGCCAGTGCTGTGTGTGAAGTAATTTAAGGTGGTTCTGACAAGTGTCGTCGGCATCTTCATATCCGGTCACATGGGTGGCAAGCCACTCCCATCCGGTCACATGGGTGGCAAGCCACTCCCATCTGGTCACATGGGCGGCAAGCCACTCCCACAAAGGAGGCCACACCCATAGAGTAGGTTCGAACAATTTTTTGAAACCCACCACTGGAGTATTGATGAGTGGTTCTGATTGCTTGTGCTAACGGAGCAGTTGGCATAAGTAAACAGAATGGGATGGCCTGGAAGGAAGGGCAATTCTGGGGAAGAGAAACACTTGTAGCTCCTTTAAAGTTCTTCAGATCATTACTTCTTTTAATGCAGCATTAATGTTTAATCAGGCTCTTGAAATTCATTTCCTATTTAGCTGCAGCAAACTCAGGGGAAAGCGCTTTTAACTGATGAGAAATAACGCCCCCCCTGCTTTTAGTTTCCCTCTGAGGATCTCTATATATCCATGGCATTTCTTACCAGGAATTAAATATGTACTGACTTCTTTTGTTCCATGTCTGTTTGCCAAATGTGGGTTTTTCTTTGCTTTCACCTGTCTGACTCCAGGACATATAACAAGTAAACTGTTTCCCATCATCTCATGACTATGTTTAACAGTGAAATAAATATCTGTTTGATTTTTTGCCTCTTCTGTTGAACTGGTCCAGAAAATAAAAGAGCTTAGAGCTATTGTTTAACTGTGCTGCAAAAAGAATTCAGACAACCACAGATTCTCAGCAAAAAAATTGTAGAGAAAATTCTAACTCTTTGCTGCCACTCCTAGTAGTCTTTCGAGTTTTTGCAACCCGTTAAGTGGTGGTAATTGTAAAATATTTCAAATTCTTCAATAAAGGAGAATATTTGTAGCTCAAATTTGAAATGAGAGATCCTTGGTGCAAACTTAGAAGTGTGATGGCATTCACTCATGAATAAACTGAATAGATTAAAAAGTCATTTCCGAATGAAATCACTACAATTATTTCCAGATGTAGTTATCGTTATTGCATTGATCACCGCATAGTACAGAGCAGCTATATGTTATACAGAACAACAAGACAGAACAGCTATATTTAGGTTTTGGCATACATTTGACCAAGCACTCATAATATACCTCCTTAACTTGAAAAGATTGTATGGCCAAAGTGAGGATCTGAATTTTAAGGTTGTTGGTTGGGAATATTTTTGCTGATTTTGGGATCTTGGCACCAAATTTAACTTACCCTAGACGTTTTCAATAATCTTGTGTGCATTTCTTTGGGAATCTCTCTAAACACAAAACAAACCATCTATGAATGTGCATTCATATTGAATGAGTGACTCCACAAAAAGTTGGAAGGAAATAATTATTTCCATCGTGTTTTCCTGCCTAGCTTTCTGCAGGAAATTCAGATTTCTGTCCCTTTCTGTAGCTTGTATATTTTCTATATTAGAACAGGTCCACACCCCAGAACTCATCCAATATGTCCAGAAAACCACCTTTATTTAATACATTTTTGGGCTTTGGGTGTTTATCGAACACCTACATAGCAGACATGGTGGTGCATTGCTTAGGATGCAGTAGTACTACTGCAGGCTAACTTACTGCTCACTCCAGGAGTTCATTTCTGAATGGCTCAAGGTTGACACAGCCTTCCATCATTCTGAAGTTGGTAATGTGAGGACCCAGATTGCTGAGGGCAATATGCTGACTCTGTAAACCGCTTAGAGAGGGATGTTAAACACTGTGAAGTGGTATATAACAGTGATAGCGAACCTTTCTGGCACCACGCTTCTCCGGGCCACACACCGGAAGAAGAGCCGTGCAGGGGGCATGCGTGCACAGGAAAATGAACTTCCGGGTTTTGGCACTGGCCAGCTAGTCTTCTGGTTATGCGCAATGATCAGTTGGCTGGAGTGCATGCTCACGCCCGAAAAGTGAAGACTAGCTCTTCCAGTTTCCAGCACTGTTGCACGCATGAAGGTCAGCTGGTCATCGTGCATGCATGCGCACTAGAAACTCAGAAAAGAATGGGCGACACCACACGTGCCAGACAGCATGGCTCCGTGTGCTACTTCAGGCCCGCGTGCCATAGGTTCACAAGCACAGGTATTTATGTCTAAGAGGTATTGCTATTGCTACATTTTCCTACCTTTCCTGCTTGTCTGCCTACGACTCTGTTTTTTTATCCTACTGAATCGCTTAATTAATCTGTTCTACCAATTTATAGCAGTTATAGCAATAGAAGTTAGACTTATATACCGCTTCATAGGGCTTTCAGCCCTCTCTCAGCGGTTTACAGAGTCAGCATATCGCCCCCACAGTCTGGGTCCTCATTTCACCCACCTCGGAAGGATGGAAGGCTGAGCTGGTGAGATTAGAACCGCTGAACTGCAGATAACAGTCAGCTGAAGTGGCCTGCAGTACTGCACCCTAACCACTGCGCTACCTCGGCTCTTCTTAGCTACAATTTAAATTGTCAGCTTGCATCTCCAGCATTCTACTGTCCTCCTTATACACGTTCAGAAAATGCATAAGACCAGTTTCAAAGTCCCAGGTGCTTTTTCAAAAGGTTTATTAGGTTAGGTTTATTGGATTTATATGCATATTGGATTTATATGTTAGGTTTATTGGATTTATAAAAGGCAACTAGACTTTCTTTTCCCTTGAAGACATTTCTCTTCTCGTCCAGGAAGCTTCTTCAGTTCTGACTCAGTTCATGACCTGGATGGCTGAAAATCTCCATAGACATCAGTTTCAAAGAAAGCTGAGAAATACTCACCTATTCTACGTCATAATTTTCACCTTCAGTGTTTTATATCCATTATATATTTTTTTCCGTTACATTTTTTTTCAGGATGCTTGCTTAATATCTGTATTTTCTCTATAAACATACACCACAGCAGAACATCTCAGCATTTCTCTATGCAGAAATGGAAGCTGACTTCAAGAAAATCAATAATGTTCTTTTAAATGGTTGTGAAATTATTATACACAGCGAAGTACATTGATGGATAGGCTTGCCATCTCTTTTTGGCAGTATGTTAAAATGGTCCAAGATCAGTTTAATGTATTTCTAAAAGTATAATATTTTGAAGAAACAATAACTTACAACCCCCAAAATTCTGCTTGGTGACAAATGAATGCCAATAGGCTTGATCCACCACAGATAAGTCCCTTTCTACAAAGACGTTTTATGGACTTGGAAGAAGGAACATCATCTTCAGAGTTTGTTCGTGATGCTTTGAGATTTGCTGTCAACAAATGTTTATCTCTTTTGGGATGGTGGTTACTGAGAACTTTAGTAACATCTAGTCTGGCAGGTTAACTGAGGCAGCTGAGAGAATCAACAGCTCAACTCAGCTTCGTGTGCTCAGGAATCTCTTTATACAGTCTACTGTAATTTTCTTGCTACCTAATTGCCCAGGAATTTGATTAAGATATTCAAGCCATTCAGGTGGACTGTGTGTGTGTTTTTTTTTTCTTTTAAGTCATCTGCATTTCCACTTCATTCATTCATTTGGGATTGTATGACTCCCAGAGGTGACTCCTAATATAGCATCCCTTACATTGGCGATGAAAAAGACATATATTACAGCTTACATTATAGCTTTAGTTTAATTTAGGGGCAAGAAATCTTTCTGTGCTTGGGGGCTATGTGTAGGGTAGATGATAAAATGCTGCCATGGGATGACTGGAAGAAACTGTGTTTAGAAACAGAGATTTTGAGTGACTCAGGCAGGGCCGGATTTTCCTATAGGCTAACTAGGCTTCAGCCTAGGGCCTCAAGATCAAGAGGGGCCTACATTCAAATTGTTAGCAAAATTAAAATTACACTATTCTAAAAACAGTGAACACTAAAACACTGAACTGAAAATAAGGAGAAATTCTACGCATATGACTAATAAACAAACATAAAAATGTATTGGTTAAGATCGTTCCAGAGCCGCGGCAGTTGGGGAGCCCGCCCACATTCCCGGCACCAGCGGTTGGGTGACAAGCGCGGCCGCTCCCAGTAGCCGCCCCGTCGACGCGGAGCCCACCAGCGGCCAGGCAGGTGAGGGCGAGGGGGCCGAGCCGGGCAGCTGAGCGCAGCAGGGGAGGCGGCTGGCCTCGCTGCCTTTGCCGCAGAGCAGAGCTGCCCTCCGTCGGGAGGCCAGCTATATATATTGATATATATTGATATATATCACAGTAATGATGTATTTTATTGTCTCTCATGCAATTTACAATCTTAAAAATGGGAGGTGAAAGGGCCTCATAAGTGGAATAGCCTAAGGCCTCTTTTCATCTAAATCCGTCCCTGGACTCAGGCAGGTTGCATTAATGGGATTGAAGGAGCCACGGCTGCCTTACATTTCCAGCTATCTCAACCTCTTATAAAATTTACCTTTTCTTTTCTTTTTTCAACCCTATTATTTCTTAATTCAGTAGAGTCGAGGTAACTGAATAGAGCTCAGCATTTACCGGAAGGATGCCCTTCCTGATGCCTACATGGAGTTCACAGCAGATCTTGTTTTCTTTGTGCCCTGAGAGAGAATCATCTGCCACTAGCTAGGTTTGAACTCTCAGCCTTCTGTGTGCGAGGCGAGCGCCTTCATCACTAGGCCATCACGCCAGTAAAAATGTACTAATATAGAAAGAAAATAAATGAATCACAATTCTACAAATTGTCTACAGATCTTTCTGCTCAGGATAGAGGGTTGGATGGTCTATATTCATTCCCAAATGGAAGCCAAAATACAGCTTTGTCTCTCTATGTGCTACTTGAACATAAATAGTATTACAGCTACTTCTTAATTATTTAGTGATCAGGTTTAGGGAGAGACCTAATTTGCAGGGGGCAATAACTCATTTCACATAAACATAAAAGCAGAAAAATGGAAAAAACCATACCAGTGCTATGAAATTAAAAGCCTCGTTTTCAATGAATTATATTTATGTGAAAGTTGAACTAGATCGGTAAGACTGATTTCATTTGAAGCCTTGCAGACAACTTGCAAAAGTATTAGGAGCAGAAGTATGAGGAAGGGTGGGAGGGGGGGATATCACTTATTATTGCAATTTCATCAGATCCACCTTCAGAACTTTTGAGTTCCCCACAGTATCTCTTAATATTGTTCAAATTTAAGCAGACGGAAATATAAAATTATAGGCAAGGGAAGTTCTCCTCATTTATTTATTAATGATTTTTCTTTGTAAAAATTGTCAGTTGCCTGTTGACAGCTGAGATTGGCATGCCTAATAAAGAAAAGCTGGCAATTCAAATCCAACACTATTTGGGAGCCACTTTCTTAGAAAATCAATAACATTTCTTGGGAAACGGCAGTAAATTGTTTATTCATAAAGGCAGCGAGTCTGGGTGGAATCGCAATCTTTTAAAAAACAGGCAGCCTGAATCTCCTACTTGGGCAATCCTTGAGAAACTTGTCCTTTTGCAACTGACATTGGTTAGTACCTTCTTTTGTTTCCCCCCCCTTCTATTGCACTCTTTCACTCATATTTGTCTTTATCTTTCCACCACATAACTGTCTTATCAATCTTGTGATGACAGCTTTAAATCCTCCAAAATGTTTCCTCGGATTGATTTCATTGTGCAAGTTTTCCCTCTTGACCTATGTGGACTTCTTATAAAATTCAATTTTGTATCTGCAAGACTTTATTTTTCACAGAATGGATTACTGTGTATTACTTGAGTGTAACTGGACTTTTTTTTCTGGAAGCCAAAGTTGATTTAGAACCTGGCATGTATGGCATATATAGACTACAATTTTTCCCTTCCATCTTTACCCTTGAATTGAGAACACAATTCCCAGAATTTGAAGCCTGTTGGTTGAAAATCCTAGAACCTGGGCTCCCAGCACTTAAACTGGAAACCAAATGAGCTGAGGCTCATCTTTACAAATGAAAAATCCTAGTGCAAATTAATTGGATTGCATTTGCTTCAGCATCACCCATCCACTAGACCAATATTTCTCAACATTGGCAATTTTATGAGTTGACTTCAATTCCCAGAATTCCATGGATCTGAGAATTCTGGGAATTGAAGTCCACAGAAGTTGCCATGGTTGAGAAACACTGCACTAAGCAATAGCTGCATGAATACAAAAAACATAACTGAAGTTTGGGAGGTGTGTGTGTGTGTGTGTGTGTGTGTGTGTGTGTGTGTGTGTGTGTGTTGTATTTGTGCTGATAAATAAATAAAGGGAGACTAGTATAGATCTCACACAGAGAGACTCACACAGAGAGAGAAAGGGAAAGAAAGAAAGAAAGAAAGAAAGAAAGAAAGAAAGAAAGAAAGAAAGAAAGAAAAAGTGAGAGGGCGATGAAAGAAAAAAAGCAAAAAAGGGACAGAGAGACAAAAGGAAGGAAAGAGAGAGAGAGAAAGAAAGAGAGAGAGAGAGAGAGAGATAAAAAGAAAGAGAAAGAGAAAGAAAACATGTGGCCGGAAAGCCACTCCCACCAGGTCACATGACCAGCAAGCCACTCCCACAAAGGAGGCCACACCCACAGAGTAGGTTCAAATTTTTTTTGAAACCCACCACTGTTTAACTGGGACACAGTGGCTCACTGGCTAAGATACTGAGCTTGTTGATCAGAAAGGTCAGCAGTAAAGCGGTTCAAACCCTAGCACTGCGTAATGGAGTGAGCTCCCATTATTTGTCTCAGCTTCTGCCCACCTAGCAGTTCGAAAGCATGTAAAAATGCAAGTAGAAAAATAGGGACCACCTTTGGTGGGAAAGTAACAGAGTTCCATGCACTTTCGGTGTTTAGTCATGCCGGCCACATGACCACGGAGACTCTTCGGACAGTGCTGGACCTTTGGCTTTGAAACAGTGATGTGCACTGCCCCCTAGAGTTGGGAACGACTAGCACGTATGTGCGAGGGGAACCTTTACCTTTCTACAGCTAACAAAGGGAGAAAGTCATTTGTCGCCCAGCTAACGTAGGCAGATTTCTGCAACATGTATATTAAAATCCCGTTTCTCCTTCTTTGGCGACAGTGTTCTTATTCATTGAATGGCTATGGAGGAATTCCTCTTGTACAATAGTCTCCCAACTCACCATCCAGAGAGATGAGATGTGAACCGTTGATGAATAACACGTCTGCCAAGTACACAACTGGGAGATAAGTAGTCACAATTTACTCTTCTGACAAATATTCTTTCTCAAGCCTGCCCCAGAGGTAAATATAAAGGTGGGCCATTGTTAAGGGAAACTGTTTATTTCGAAACGTTAAAGAATTCTTAAGGCAGCAAAAGCTGAAACCAATGTGGAACTGTCGGGATAGAAAGGGGGGTTGTGTTCCTCGCAGGAAAAGCCGGCAAGTTATCCCGCCTTACCCTTCATTGCTGTACGGAATGAGCAAGGTATTTGAACCTGTGTATATTGTGTACAGCAGCTCATCTCCGCTGGTCTTTCTCCTAACTTTGAACACTTGTTTATCATCCGTGCTAAAAGATGTTGAGTTTCATTGAGGGAAGAGACTCTTTTGCATTCATTTTAGAAGCCTGGCTCTCCAACTGAATGGTTTTTTGCAAATGAATGGTTTATAACAAGCTAGTGAATGGTTCACTTGTGGTCAATGTAATCATTCTCTGGCTGTTTGCTTTCACATCCTCTTGAGGGTGGGTTCGCTTCCATGCTTAGCATCCTAAAACTCAATAATGACAGTACAGTTATGGTCAAAGTGGATTTCTGACATGGAGGTAATGAGAAATCCGACACTTAGTGCCACTTATCCACTAGCTCTGAATGAAATGGGAAATAGATTTGCATGCAAGTTGGGAAATAGATTTGCATGCAAGTTGGGAAAGATTTGCTTTACAAATTGCATGCTGCAGCAACTCCAGGAGCACAGGACTGACAACCCCACAATTATTAAACAGTGACCGTTATAGCCGTAGCTGAGAAGAGAGCGTACTGTGTATGATGGATTTCATACAATGAAACACACTGTCCATTTCCAGAGGAGGTTTAAATCCAATGAGCTCGCATTTTCAAAGAATGGGGGTTAAGTGTTCTTGGGAACATTATTTAGAAATGAATTCTATGGTATTTGTAGAGGGACTGCATTGCCTATTGCAGTGTTTCTCAACCTTGGCAACTTGAAGATGTCCGGACTTCAACTCCCAGAACTCCCTAGCCAGCATTCGCTGGCTGGGGAATTCTGGGAGTTGAAGTCCAGACATCTTCAAGTTGCTAAGGTTGAGAAACACTGGCCTAGTGACTTAGTGGGTGGAGTTGGGGGAGATTAGACGTGATATCAAAACCCTCTACAGGCTGGAATCCCTAAAGCTTGAAGATGCACCTCATTGGGTTATCCATCAATGGAATCAATAACAGAATGTCAGAGATGGAAGGGACCTTGGCAGTCTTCTAATCCAACCCCAGCAGGAGACCTTATGCTGTTTCAGGCAAATAGTTGCCCAATCTCCAATGATGGAGCAACTACATCTTCTGAAGGCAAGCCTTTCCTCTGATTAATTGTTCTATTGGGAAATGTCTCCTTAGTTGGTTCTCTCCTTGGTTAGCTTCCATTCCATCCATTGCTTCTGGTCCTGAACTCAGGTGCTTTGGAGAATAGGTTGACCCCTCTTCTTTGTCAAACTCAATTTCATTGAGGGCCACATCAGGATTGTGTTGGGCCTTGAGGGGCTGGGGTGAGCATGGCTGGGGTGGGCTTGACCGGGGTGGGTGTGGCCAGCTCGGCGTCACTTGTGTCGGGGGTGCCTGTGGTGGCCGGAGGACTCTGCCAGCGAAAAAGGGCTCCTGAGCTCCGTTTTTAGCTGCAACGGTCTCTGGCAACTCTCCAGCAAAAACAGAGCTTGGGAGGATTGCAGGAGACTGTTGCAGCCAAAAATAGAGATCAGGAGCCTGTTTTCACTAGCAGAGGCCCCGTGGGCTGGTCCTTCGCTGTTTCCAGGGTGGCCCCATGGGCCAGATCTAAGCACCCCGTGAGCTGGATCTGGCCCCAGGGCCTTGAGTTTGATACCCCTGCCTTAAATGATATAATATATAATAATATTAATATAATAAATCATATCAGAACATCAGCTTCCCAGCTTTGATACCCTGATTAGGAAAGGCACCTGAGAGGCGCCAGTTACCTCCCAGAGACCTATAAGATCGCACAGACTAGGCCTCCTCCGGATTCCATCTGCCGGTCAATGTCGGCTGGAAACCCCCCGGGGGAGGGCCTTCTCTGTAGCTGCTCCGGCCCTCTGGAACGATCTCCCCGTTGAGATCTGGACCCTCACTACTCTTCCGCCCTTCCGCAAAGTGACCAAGACCTGGCTGTTCCGGCAGGCCTGGGGCTGTTGATTTATCCAGCCCCATCCTAAGTTATGAATGTTGTGGGTTTTTTTAACTGTTGTTTTTTTTATTTTTTATATTCCCCCTTCCCTTTTTATTGTAAGCCGCCCTGAATCTTCCGAGAGTGGGCGGCATACAAACTAATTAAACAAATAAATAAACAAACAAACACTCTTAGCAAAAAACAATCTAGAACTCATTGATTTCATTTCACCCCTTCAAGGAAGATCTTACTTGGCATCCAAACTTTAGAGTCTCAGCTGCACCATGTATTTTTTTTTATTAAAAAAACAATAATTATTTTTATAGTGTATTTTATTGTTTCTTTTTATTGTTTCATCATCCATTGATTGTCTCCCACCATAAAATCTGTTGATATAGGGTGCATTATGCGGTATATTAGATCAAAATGCAAAGAGGCTAATAATATCTCTGTGTATAATATAGCGTTACAGTGTGACTATAATTGAATGGTGCAATGCCTTTATCCGGAATAATTTCTCCCTCACATTTCCACCATTTCTATCTTGTCTGAATGAGCTTTGGGGGTTCACTTTCAAACTTCTAAAAGTGTTTCTCATCTCTTATTCAGAAATTGTACAGCCTTCCTGCTGTCAGTCAAAAGAGATAAGTTAGAAAAAAATGTGTCATCCGCTTGCTAATATCATTTTAGTCCAAATTTCCAGCATAATCTTCAAGTGCCAATCCAACTTAGTAGCCAAAAAGGATACTATAGGAGAAAACTTGCATATAAATGTGTATTGCAAATAAGTGCATACAGTATGTTTCTTTCTGACCTGTGGACTTCAGAATTAATATTATTATTATTTATTAAATTTATAGGCCGCCCAATCCCGAAGGACTCTGGGCAGCTTACAGAGAAGGAAGGGAAAAAAAGAAAAATGAAAAGAACAGTTTAAAATTCACAACACACATTCGTTCTAATCGGGGCTGGACCTTAACAATAAGGTCAACAGTCCCAGGCCTGCCAGAACAGCCAGGTTTTAACAGCTTTTCTGAAGGCCATGAGAGTGGGTGAGGTCCGGATCTCTGGGGGTAGCTGATTCCAAAGGGTCGGATCAGCCACAGAGAAGGCTCTCCTCCGGGGGCCCGCCAGCCGACATTGTCTGGCTGACAGCATCTGAAGGAGGCCCAATCTGTGGGATCTTATCGGCTGTTGGGAGATATGTGGCAGTAGGCAGTCTCCTGAGGTAGCCATGCTCAGTTGAAATCCACAGGTCATAAAGGGACCATAGTTGCTCACCTCTGACCTATAGGAACCAAGACATCTTCCAACCCGAAAAACCTCCCTACCACTGTGATGATTATTAAATTAAGAGGTAACATAGGATGATAGAAATCTTTAGGAAGAGAATGCACAGTGTGCGCACACTATTGCCAATTTTCCCTGGAGTTTGAAGAGATAGAAGTTTGTCACTTCTTTGTGTGCAGGATGGGGGACGATAAAGGCTTGGGGCAATTCTATAAATTTAGTGTCAACTAAACATCTTAGTCTCTCTGTGAAGGAGAAGATCATTGGCAAAATCTGGTAGGAATTATGATTTCCTTATTTTTTTCCTGCAGAGATGTGAGCATGAAGGGTGCCACATAAACCCCTGAAATGTAACATATGGAACCGTACAGATTACTTTGCAAAATAATTTTGGGTTTATAAAAGTTTTCTCTTTTATTCTGCTAAAGATGCAAAGAGTTGATCTTTAAGTAGGGTCAAGTAGAAACACGCAAACTGGTAAAGAGAGTAACCCTTGAGTAACCCTTTTTCCTGAGTTGATATTTCTCTTTGGGAAGCCGAATGCAATGATCCTTGTATGAAAAGAAGCCATTAGCATAAAATCTGCACTTCTTTCATCAGTCGAGATTAGGAAGATTCCCCACATATTCTTTTATAATCTTCATCATTGAACTCCTAAATACAATATGGTGATTCTTAAAAACGTGTACATAGGAATGCGGATATTTGTGCTATAAAGAAATCACGATTATTTATTTCATTACTTTTCAAAATTTAGTTTCAGAGGATTCATAATGTCATGAGTAGGTGATTCTGTCAGCACCTCTTCATTGAGTAATTAGGAAGGAAGACCACGAGACTCCATAGGTAGAAATCAAGTGTACTTTTACTAATTATAAATGATTCGAAGCGTAGCAAAGCGAAGACTGATTATTTAGGCATGAAAGCGATTGATATATAAAATAACCCATTCCCCACCCCTTGGCATCCAAGTTGCAGTCCAATCATAATTCTCCTAAGTGTCAGGTGTGAGATAACTTCGAAAGGCATCACCAAGATGGAATGTCGGTGCCATTAGCTTTGGCGGGAACCTCCTCCGCATGCGTAGTCCGACAGGCAGCTGAGCTCCAGAACCTTCCTCCAGCACAATTAGTAACCCCTCCCAAATACCATGCCCTCCCTCCCCGTTTCATGGCAGCTGAAGCAGCAGCAAAGCAGAGGCTGAGATTCACAATATCATGGTTACCTTTGCTTTCACTGTGAACTAACAAAGAAGATACATCAAGTGGCAACTGGTTGCATCCTTTTATGATATTCAAAGCATTTATATTTCCAAAATACTACATGCTTCTGATAAAATCAAGTAGAACCTCCTTCAAATCAAGCTCCATTCCTGATAATGCCGTGTAGCCTTCTTGAAAATTATACAGAAGCAACACAATGTCTTCTGGGAGTTATTTTTTCAATTATTATTTATTCCCCAGTCAACCTACAAGGCACCAGGCTAGAAATCAGGAGGCTGTGAGTTTTAATCTTACCTTAGGTATGAAAGCTGAGTGGTCACTTTTGGACGTCACTTTTGGGAAACCCACCTCGCAGGGGTGTTGTTGGGGGAGCAACAACAACAACAGGAGGACGAGTATGTTTGCCACCTTGAGTTATTTATAAAAATAATATGATTATAAAAATGATTTAAAAATCTAAATAAATAAATAATCTAAACGAAATAAAAACTCCTTTGAGTTCTCATCCAAACAATGAGCAAGTCAGCCCTTAGTTACAAAATTATCCAGGAGGATTCAACACAAGCATGCATCAAGAAATACTGAGAATATCTTTAAACAGCAACAAATATTGTCCCTGCTTTCTCAGTGGTTCCTTGACTGAATCAGAAGTATACCTTTCCTATTATCGGTACCTATTATCACAAGGTCTACATTTTCTCTCCTAGGATCTTCTTTCTCTTCTAGCCAGATCAGAATTTATTTCTGACTCCCAAGCTTGGTTGTTACAGTATGTTTTGCCCAGGGGTGAGTTTCTCGAACATGCATGCGTACTAGCGTCTGTGCGATGCTCCAGCTGCTCCTGGAGGATCGTGCAGGCGCTGTATGCATCCTGCGCATGCGTGGAAGTGCAGAACTCGTCAAAACCGGGTAAGGAACGCGGGTGGACGGGTGGGCCCTTCGCCGTTCCCAGAAGTTACTTACTTCCGGGTTCGCCGACCAACCGGTTCGCGGGGACCGTCGCAAACCTGTTGAAACCCACCCCTGGTTTTGCCCTTAGAACTCTTCTAGAAAGGTTTTCCTGGGGAAAGCACTGGGATTTTCAGAGATGCTACGAGTCATGATCATTTTGTATGCTGGCTATTCCAAGGTCAAATCAGAATGCTTTTTTTGAGAAGCTTTGCATGCCTCGATCTCAAGGAACACTTCTCAACATAAGCCCATTATTCTAATATGGTCGGTTTGGAAGGCAATATTGCCATATACTTTCCAGTAAATTGGGACTTCTAGCGGTTAATCCCAAAAAATAGAAATTGGTGGGTTTATTATCTATGGATTTACCAATGTTCTTTTTTAAATTAAACATTGTAGCTTAGTATAATTGCTTATAAACAATAGGAATGCAGCTTCGTATTTCTTTTGCCTATTATCTGGGTTTTGCACCTCATTTATATTTCTACTGGAAACTGCAGTGCTTTGCCATTTATTTGGGGGGGCGGGGAGGCCCCCACTTTTTCTCAGAATTAAGCTTTTAAGCATAACACACATCCTTCAGATGTTTCTATTTAGGAAGGAGCATGCATGCCAGTGGTGGGATTCATTTTTTTTTACTACCTGTTCTGTGGTTGTGGCATGGTGTGCATGACATGGCTTGGTGGGCATGGCAGGAGAAGGATACTGTAAAATCTCCATTCCCATCCCACTCCAGGGGAAGGTTACTGCAATATCTCAATTTCCTCCGGATCAGTTGGGACTCGGGAGGCAGAGAATAGATGGGGCGCGGCCAGTCAGAGGTGGTATTTACTGGTTCTCTGAACTCCTCAAAGTTTCTGCTATTGGTTCTCCAGAAGTGGTCAGAACCTGTTGAATACTATTCCTGATGCATGCATAGCCAAACTGAAAATATAAAAAGCCAATGAACCACTAAATAAAACTAAACAATCACAGTCAAATACTACCCCCAAAAAGCTGTAAAACCAAACCTAAGTTGCAAGATCTTGTGGGTTACAAAATGTGACCATTGCAACAATGCGCTCTACATGGGGCAGCCCTTGAAGAGTATTCGGAGACTTCAATTCGTCTAGAATGCAGCCGCGCGAGCGATTGTGGGTGCACCTCGGTACACCCACGTTACACCTATCCTCCGCGAGTTGCACTGGTCTCTGGATCAGTCTCCGGATACGCTTCAAGGTGCTAGTCGTAACTTATAAAGCCCTTCATGGTATTGGACCTGGGTACTTGAGAGACCGCCTGCTGCCAATTACCTCCCACAGACCCATTAGATCTCACAGGGTTGGCCTCCTCCGGGTGCCATCTACCAGCCAATGCCACCTGGCTATTACCCGGGGGAGGGCCTTCTCTGTGGTAGCTCCGGCTCTCTGGAATGAACTCCCCGCAGGGATTTGGACCCTCACCTCTCTCCAGGCCTTCCAAAAAGCCATCAAAACCTGGCTTTGCCGGCAGGCCTGGGGGTGATGAGTTCCCTCCCCTCTTGACATGTATGGTTGTGTGACTGTTGCCTATTTTTATTATTTGCATTTCGTTTTTATGTTCCCCTTTTCCCCCATTTGAATTGTTCACTGCCCTGAGTCCTCCCGGAGAAGGGCAGCATACAAATAATAAAACTCTATTCTATTCTATTCTATTCTCTTTTTGCATTTGGCCATTAGTGGATTAGAAGTAGTAAGTGATGCCTTGATTTGGACTTGGAAGCAAACTGGGACTTAACATGGTACAAGAGAAGACTCCTATCAATTTATATCATTTTTATGTAGTTAAAAGTCTAGCTGCAATAATATTCTAGTCCAACTAGCTGTAACTAATGCATGTAAGATCTTGGCTGCCTCGGAGTACCAGGAATTGATGCAGTCCTTGCAAAACGCTTGCTGCTAACAGATTAGATACATCACCATGCTGTTTCTGGGAGTGTGCAAAACGTTCTGAGCTTCAAACAGAGACAAAATGCCCTGGACCCCAAGTTCAGGACCAAACATTTATTCTATATTGTTTGAAGTGATCCAGTATCCTACAGCTGAACTTATTTTTATAAAATTGCTTGACACCATGGAGACTGGAGTGTGCATCAGGTAATAAAACAGCAGGCATTCCATCCCTGCCCTCAACAGGAGCTAGTTGAGAAGATGAGAGCAGAGTGATGAAGAGTCAATTAGGAGCAGGTTCATGGATTGAAAACATTTTGGATTTAAGAAAAAAAGAGGGCTGTCCTAGCAAGGATACTGCTGCAAGTTTAAAATTATGTGATTGGTCTTTAGTGTTCATAGATTCTAATGCTGGGGTGGTGGGTTTTTTTTTGGGGGGGGGGTTGTGTTTTTTTTTGAGGCAGGATGCCAAATGCACACATCCATCTATCTATCTATCTATCTATCTATCTATCTATCTATCTATCTATCTATCTATCTATCTATCTATCTATCTATCTATCTATCTATCTATCTATCTATCATCTATCATCTATCTGTCTATCATCTATCTATCTATCTATCTATCTATCTATCTATCTATCTATCTATCTATCTATCTATCTATCATATATCTACCTATCTTTCTATCCATACACACACACACACACATACAAACACACACACAAAGAGAGAGAGAGAGAGGAGTAGACAGCATTGTTGAAAACAAATTTAGCAAGAACTCTGATAAGAAATCTAGCATCTTAAATACTGCTGCAATAGTTGGTTAACCTTCTCATGTTCTCCATTGAAAGGTTCTTTAGACAAGGAGAGGATTTGAGATAATCTGTGATGACCTGGGGCTGGGCATGGAAGCAACACAGCTGGAACGAAGGCTTAACTCCCCCTTATTGCTCCAACTTTCCCCCAAAAGTCCCCACTGTTCACTGCAAGTCCAGGGGCAAAGCTCTAAATACCTCCAATAGTTCCCGGCTGCTATTAGTCCAGAGGAGCAGCACAGTGGTTCAGGGAATTTAGCTCCAAGGAGTCCTTGTCACCAGGAGAGTTCACTGGGACTTCAGCACAACGTGGAGCAGAACTGTATGGCTGCGAACTTGCACTTAGCCAGGCAAGGCAAGCAGAGCAAGTCACAGCAAAGTATCCAGATGTCAGCACGTGAGACTGGAAAAAAGCAATGCTTGTTCCCCACAAGTTCTCTTCCCAATGGCATCTTTTTAAATTTCATTCCCCAGGTGAGCCCTGTGAAGAGGGGATAGGCACCTTCCTCCTGAATCATCGGGTCACCCTGTGCTAATCCCACCTCCTCTCCATTCTCCATGCTCGGGGATCAGAGTGGGAGGTAATTGCTCATTGCCAGAGCTCTGTCGGTCCTCTGCGCCACTCTCTTATCACCCTGCGTCCTCTCTCCTTTGCTGGTGACCCTTTCCAGGACCGAGGGACTTGGGACTGCTTTGTCCTGCTCCTCTGGTCATTCCTTCATTGGCCCTAGCACTGTCTTGTCTTCTTCCTTGGACCCAAGCTCATGACGGTGCCTGACATAATTCTGAAGTACTCCAGACAATTGCTCCTCCTGAGGAGACGACAAGATAGTAGTTTCTAAAAGATTTGGACTCTGGGAAACAAGGGAAATCCATCTTCATTCAAACCATGGACACCTTTATGGACACTGGGTTCACATCCTTCCTTTTCTAATTACTTTTGGAATTGCTTTTTAACTGTTTTCAGCTATTAGGAGCCTTTGGATCAATCAGTTTTGGATAGCAGCTGGTGACTGTCCTTCAATCCTTAGTAAAAAGAAGTGTTAAATACAGGTTTAAGAAATTAGAATTTTCTCCCTTTTTTTTTTGGAATAAATAGCCAAAGGTTAATTAGAATGCGGATTTTGGAAAGTTACCAATAGATTCAGGATCCAGATAAATTTCAAAAAACAAGATTTTGAAATGAATTATAAGAAGAATCCTCCCCATGGGAAAATTCTGATGTTTTCAATTATTTAAAAACAATGATAGGATGGGACTTAGAAGGTTGGACACTCGACAGAGCCAGAAGAAATTAACAATTAAAGAGCATTTACATTTGACTTCTATACTGAATGGAGCAAAGTTTTTCAACTTTAGATATATCGAACCTAAAACACAATGCAAACTAAATGTAATGTATTTTAAGAAAATCTGCCATGATAGGTAATTAGACTATAGATTTAAAAATATTATAGAAGGAACAAGTTTTAGCAAATAAGGCTGAAACTGATTTGAAAGTGGATTTAAAAATGACAGACTACAAGAATGTTATGGAAGAAGAAGTCGCTCAACTTTATGTATAAATTAAACCAGCTGGTGTCTTATTAATTAAAAGGATTATGCAAATAACAAACCAAAAAAGTGGCTTTATATTTACAAAGTGTAAAGTTTTGAAGAATGTTGTGAGACGGGACAAAATTGAAAAACAATCATTTATTTGAAGGAATTAAGCTCATTAAAAGTAAAAGGAATATGAAGTTGGTTTATTTATTCAAGGTGAAAATAGACATTATCTTGGGTAACTTTTTGAACAACAAGACTTTAAGGATTCATTTATACATAGGTGAGATATGGGAAAAAGATATCATTTGTTGCATTTTAAGAGAAGGTGATAAATTGCTAAAGTTGTTTATACTTGTGAAAGAAGAAGTCATTTTTATATACTGTATATATTTTCTTTATTATACTTACTTATTTTTTTCTTTATTTTCTGTTTTTCATCTTATTTAATTTTTTCCCTGTTCACTTTCTCTTTTTTTTTCTTTCGTATTTTAGTTTGTACTACATTTAATCTTTTTAATTATGAGGTTTAATAAAATTACTATAAAATGCTTAAATCCCAAACAGTGTCATTATAAATGGTGGGAGACACAATGAATACAAATTATATAAAGCAATTGTAAAATCCTTTTCAAAAGGTAGAATATGAATATTCAGCTATTCAAAACTAACTTAATTGCTTCATTTAATTGGATCCCAGTAGAATTTTATGGCCTATCAAGAAAAATATGAACATTTGTCAGTCACATTATGCACCTCAATTAGGTTCAGACAGTCTTGCTTCTTTCTACCTTGATGAAAATCATTTCTAAAACAGCTTGATCTTTGATGCCATTTTTGGAGATGTTTGGCAAGGAACAGCTTTTCCATCCTGTTTTAATTTGAATATTCCTCAAAAATGTCCCTCTGGAATATCATGCCCCTTGAAGTGAGATCTTGGCCTTCTGTAAACCAGGCTCTGCCCATTGGCCTCGGGCCCCATTTGGGTCCATTCCATGTTGGAGGCGGTTGTTGGATTAGAAAGAAGATCCCAAGCCCATCCCTTAGTATTCTGATTCTTTAAGTTATTTACATAGAAACTTAATAAGGAGAGATCCAACCTAGGAATAAGGAGAAATTTCTTGACAGTGGGAACAACTGTGGGGGTAACTAGAAGAACGGCTTGCCTTCAGAAACTATAGGTGGTCCATCAGTGTAGATTTTAAGATTGGCCACTGAAATGATATAGGAAGTGGTGGCTAACCTTTTCCCCATCGCGTGCCAAAGGTGGGGGGTGCGCACAGGGGATTTGTGCATAGGTGTGCCCACACCCATAATTCTATATGCATGACCCCCACATGAATGTGTGCATGACACCCCATGTGCATATGTGTGTGACCCCATGAGCGCATGCATGCATGATCCCACAAGTGCATGAATGTGCAACCCCACAAGTGCATGCATGCCCAACACCATGAGCGCATGTGTGTGTAACACTATGAGTGCATGCATGCTTGACCCCATGAGCCCACTGCCCTCCTCCCACTTTTGGCCTGCGATGGACCCGTTTTTCACCCTCCCCAGGCTTCAGAAGCTTTCTAGGAGCCTCCGGAGGGTGAAAAAAGTCTACCCCTCCCACCCCCGGAGGCCCTCTAGAAGCTTCAGGAGGCTTCAGAGAAGCCTCATAGGGGGGGGGGTGTCATTCACACATTCATGTGGGGGTCATGCATATAGAATTATGGGTGTGGGCAAAAAACAGCCCTACAGGCAATCCGGAAGTTCAGGAACAGACTTCCAGTTTGCCCAAAGGGCCATTTTCCACCCTCTGGAGGCTTCAATCTATTTATATCTACTATCTGAGGAAAGCCTCCTGAAGCCTCCGGAAGGCGAAAAAGGGCATATAAAGAGGATATATAATGTATTAATACAGATGGATTCGGAAACAGAATTAGTTAAAGATTGTATGATAAAGTGGGCTCAAAATATTGAAGAACCAATAATGTTGGGTACATGGGAAAGAATATGGGTAAGAAATGTGAAATTTACACAAGCTCAAAATCTGAGAGAAAATTTTTACAAGATGTTCTATAGATGGCATTTAGATCCTAAAAAGTTGGCTTCTATGTATCCGAATGTACAGCCTAAATGTTGGAGGTGTGGTTCTCTCGATGCTACATATTATCATATATGGTGGACCTGCCAAAAAGTTAAGGCATTCTGGATTAAAAATATGGTGGATTATGCAAAATATTTTTAAAAGAAAGATAAAGTTTACTCCTCAGTTATTCTTACTAGGTATATGAGCTGACAGGGCAATGCCTCGCGTGCCCTAACAAATGGCTCCGTGTGCCACAGGTGGCATGCGTGCCATAGGTTCACCATCACAGGTATAGGGTCTCCGGCTTGAGCGGGGAGTTGGACTAGAAGGCTTCCAAGATCCCTTTCACCTCTGTTATTCTGCTATGTGTTTATTAATACTTAATATTTTAATGTTTTGTCTCTTTGTTTTTATGCGTTTTGTAAGCCGGGCTAGATCACTTGTCAGTGCGATGGGTGGCTTATGAATTTAATAAATAAAAATAAATATGCCTGTTAAAGTTTTGCAAGCTTGTTAAGCAGCTTTGAACGGCAACTTTCTTTGGTTATTATAAGGATGTACTTAACCGGAATGGGGATATACAGTAAGTGGTAGTTTTGTAGGCAACTGCTTTAGAAAGCAAGTATTCAGAAGCATTGTTTGCATCTTACCATGTGATAAATGAAGCAGCCCTTAAAGATGGTGCAATAGGGAAAACATTAACTAATAAAGAAGATATTTGTAGCTCAGGGTTGAATGAGGAGTCCTTGGTGCTCTCTGAGCTTGGTAGTTTTTCTTGCAGGTATTTCATTACCCAAACTAGGTAACATCATCACCTGCGCTAGTCTGATGATGTTACGTGGTTTGATAATAAAACATCTGCAAGAAAAGAACCAAGCTCGGAGAACGCCAAGGAACCTCTCAGAAACATTCGTTGTTAAGAGACCACAAGTAATGATGTGAGGAGGCATATTGTTAATATGATTAAATGAATTGATTGATTGATTGATTTAGTTTATTTGTATGCCGCCCTTCTCTGGGAGGGACTCAGGGCGGCGAACAACTCAGGGGGGGGAAAGGGGACATAAAACACGTAATTAATATACTGAACTATAATTAATATAATGAACTATGTGCTGGCCCGCTAAGCTCCCTTCGAAAAATGAAATGCTGTGGTTTCAATTTTTTTTTTTATAGAAAAATATCCAGGAGAGTAGTTTAAAAGCCTTAGGATGAGTCAGAAAGGTTGATAATGCAGGGGAAGTGTTGAATTGCATTTCTCCAGTCCAGTCAGCTCCATCCAAGGTTTAATCTTTAACTGGCTGGCTGAGCCAACCTCCAGTTTAGTTTAGTTGGTCACCATCAGGAATTGGTCCATGCTCTAAACCAAAGGACTGGATTCAACTGAACAGGGAGAAATTTTATTTATTTATTTATTTATTTATTTATTTATTTATTTATTTATTTATTATTTATTTATTATTATTTATTAGACTTATATACCGCTTCATAGGGCTTTCAGCCCTCTCTAAGCAGTTTACAATTTTTTTTTTTTTTAGCAAAATTGA
>NC_045544.1:3734966-3752466 GCF_009769535.1 Thamnophis elegans
AAGTGTGCAAGTCTTAAAGCTGTCAAGTTACAAGACCCTTGGCACCCCTAACCCTTTAGAAAAAAAAAAACCCAGGGGTGTTCAAACTTGACAGCTTTAAGACTTGTGGACTTCAACTCCCAGAATTCCTCCTCTCATTCTTCATCTTGATGATGTGCGGACGGGTTGGGGGAGGGAGCTGGAACCGGTTCTAATTGGCACTGTAGAAGTGGCATGAACCCACCCCTGCTTCTGACCCACAGTAGAATGCCTTACTGTCAGAGCTAGTATTTCCCCACAAACATCCCCACATCTTTTATCCAGCTGATAGAATTCCAGAACACTTATTGCATTCTAAGTTCCCTCAGATGTTTATTCCAGCTGTGAGATTAGATCTTTTGAGTGTGCATCTGTAGTCTATCAAAAACTTATAGAGCCGAGGTGGCACAGTGGTTAGGGTGCAGTACTGCAGGCCACTTCAGATGACTGTTATCTGCAGTTCAGCAGTTCTAATCTCACCGGCTCAAGGTTGACTCAGCCTTCCATCCTTCCGAGGTGGGTAAAATGAGGACCCAGATTGTTGTTGGGGGCGATATGCTGACTCTGTAAACTGCTTAGAGAGGGCTGAAAGCCCTATGAAGCGGTATATAAGTCTAACTGCTATTGCTATTGCTAAAGTAGGGCTTAAATGAAATGCCCCATAGTCCATAAGAACAAGAGGGGATCCTGGGAGGTATTTAGTTAGCTGAGAGGCCAGGAAATTTTTGAAAACTTTCCTTTGGGTTTTTAAATGAGAAAGAGCCTAGGGCTCAATGACTGCAATGTATTAATTTTTACTACAACTTTAGATTGTATATTTAATGTAAAAATCTGAATAATGAAGATTGAACAGATTTAACTTACATCCAAAAGATAATCAGCATTTCTAATGCATTATTTAATTTTTAGCTATCCTGTTCATAATAAGCCTATTTTCTTCCATTCTTTGAAAAAAAACAACCCCAGCATTTGATAGCTAAAAGGAATGAGCAGTTAGGGACGATGTTGGTGTCTTTCCTTCTTCCTTAATAAATGACTTTCTCTCCCGCCCTCCCTCCCCTCCCTCACCCATGATATTTTCTCCTCATAAGCCTGTACAAAGCTTTCCTAGTAAATTCTACCCATTCTAGGAAATGAAGAGGTGGAAATGTTATCTCTGTTGAATAAAAGACTTGGCAGCGATCTTCCAAGGGGAAAAAAAAATACACACTTTAGTATTATACTTCTTTCAATATCATTGACCCGAGTTCTATGCATTAAATTCAGGAAACCTGCAGGGTGTCTGGAAAAGGTCCAATGCCTGATGTAGCAGAAAGTAAGGCAATCACTTTTTCTCTGCTCAGAAAGCTGCTCTATTCCATAAGGAGGTGCCTTGATAAAAAAAAAAGAAAATCACAATCTTTTAAAACTTGTCATAGTTAGCAAAGATTGTGATCACCAGATCAAGGGAGTTAAACAGACCAAAATAAGAGAGGAGAATGTTCAGGCTGTGGATGAACCAAACAGCGCATGTCCTGCACCTAGAAAGTTCTAAGGTCAACTTCTGATATCTTCAGGTAGGAATGGAAGCCCACCTCACCTCCTGAAATCTCTGATGCTTTCAGTTAGTGTCAACAAAATGGGGCTTAATCTGAAACCTGTTTGAGGTTTTTCACTTGATAGCCCCATTAACGTCATTTTTGTTTCAAAACAATCACATTGAGGTCTGCCACAGAATATCCTGGGAAGCTGAAATACATTACTTTGTCCTCATTTTGAGCCCCAATGTCAAACTTCTATCCATTAATTATTTTGGATAAAGTTTATTCTGTTTGTCCTATGTAGAATCCAGAGAGGTATTTCTGGCAGATGATGGCATACATACAGGAAGGAGTGATGGAGCCTTTGATGTTGCTGTTGGTGCAAATTTAGAGGCAAGATAGACATGTGATTTTACTGTAGTGTCTGCTTCTCAGGTTGGCATCGCTGTATAGCTGTTTCTTGCTGCTTGGGAGAATCTGTTTCAGGCTGAATAGTTTATCTATATGTGAATATGGGCCTGATACCCAGTAGCTGGGAAAGTCCAATGCTCTAAACTGTAGCTCATTAATATGTTTACATGATTTGAGTTGTGAGCTGTAGGTGATAATCAGTGGGGTTCTCTTGTGCTGTTTCTGGGGTCGATCTTTTAATAGACTCCCTCCGGGAATTGAGCTGATTCTATTGATTTGCCTATTGATCTCATTGGATGGGTAGTTGAGGTTTCTGAATGCCTGGCTTAATTCCATCAGTTGAGCAGTTCTGTCATGTGGGCCAGAACAAAAGTGGTTGTAGCATAGAGCTACATATAGACAATGGGTTTTGGTAGTGTGTTCTGAATGGAAGGGAGCCGAGGTGGCGCAGTGGTTAAATGCAGCAGTGCAGGCTACTTCAGCTGACTGCAGTTCTGCAGTTTGGCTGTTCAAATCTCACCGGCTCAAAGGTTGACTCAGCCTTCCATCCTTCCGAGGTGGGTAAAATGAGGACCCGGATTGTTGTTGGGGGCAATATGCTGACTCTGTAAACCGCTTAGAGAGGGCTGAAAGCCCTATGAAGCGGTATATAAGTCTAACTGCTATTGCTATTGCTATTGCTATTGCTATTGCTATTGCCTGTGTAATATGGCATTTATTGGTCCAGTATATAGTTTTATAGTGTCATTAAGAAAGCAGGCTTCTGTTGAGAAGTCTAGGCCAGGGGTGGGCAACTATAAACAAAAAGGTCCTAACCAGAAGCCCCCCATTCAATTCTGGAGCCAACCAGAAGTCCGGTTCCCCCACCTCCTAGTGCGGCATCCTTTTTCCTCCCTACCTATCCTAACCGAAAGCCCTATCAATTGTGGAGCCAACTGGCGACAGGGAGCCACAGCAGGGGATGAAAGAGCCACATGCAGCTCCAGAACCACGGGTTGCCGACCCCTGGTCTAGGCTGAGATCAATAGTGGGGTTGAAATCATGATGGAGACTCACTTCCATAGGTCGAGATGTTGAAAATGTCATTAATGAATCTCAGCTAAGGAGAGACTTTAGGGAGAAAGAGTTTTTTAAAAAGTGTGGTTCTTAAGCCTTTTCACTTCCACATCTTGAATGCACCATGAACACTTTTTTGAAACTCAGAAAGGATTCTTGAGCTGATATATTCCATCTGATTCAGCTCTGTTAAAGTGCATTGTATAACTTAGATATTTCTCAGCGAGTGGCATCACCTATCTCACCTTGGCTGATCTCAAAAAAGCTAAGCAAGTTGGACTAAGTTTATACTGGGATGGGAGACCAAAAAGAAATGGCTATGAATTAGACTCGGAAGTGGGGGGAAATATATCCCAGAAGAAGACAATGACAGCTCCCTTCTGTATTATTGCCAAGTAAACTACATGCATAGCGTGAACCATTCTCATGAATTAGATAAAGATCTACCTTTGAAAAACCCGCAGGTACTTCAGTTGGTAGAAAATCTAGCTTCCAAGAATTTAATTGGTGCAGTCAGACAAAATTATCTTACGCTGCTTCTGAACAACCTGCTTTCACTGACAATTTCTTTCGTTCTTTGCCCGGAGCAAAGTTTGTGGAATCAATCAATGCATATAAAATTCAAAGTTTGATTCACCACCACCAATTACATTATTTGTGATTCCAAAAGTCAGTTCTAAAGGTCATGTTATGATTTTGGAAATATATGACCTTGAAAGCCCCATGGAAGTTTGAATTAGGGATATATTTCAAAGCCTGGGACAGTCTTTCCCTCATAAATATTTTTAAATTGGTATCATTTTTCCTTCGCATCTGTGTTTCATTAGTTTCCTAAATAAAAGAGTATCCAGAGCCCTGACAGTAAGATAAAATAAATTTGAAGAAAGCCTTTGTGTGATGAGTTTTACAGGTATGAATTATGTGGCACCTTTTCCCTGTGGATGCTATGCAAAAAATAAAAAATAAAAATCCTTCCAGCTAGTGGAATGCCATGTTATATTTGCAGCAACACTCAAATAAAATGGACTTGCCTTTAATAAACATTAATATCCATCAAAACAGTTCCTTAGTTTATCAAGTTCATTATGGGTCATTGAATATAAGCATAGTATTGTTATATCCAATTACAATCAGAAGTTCCTTCCCTAGATAAAGTAGGATAAATAGAGTCATCTTGGCAGCTTAAAAATTAAGTATTTCCCCGAAAATAAAACAGGGTCTTATTTTCTTTTGATCCTTGAAATAAGCCCTTGGCCTTATTTTTGGGGAGGTCTTATTACTTTTGAGGTGCAGGAGGCAGCGAGCATGGTCACCTCATGGCTGCTGCTGTGTTGCAATATTTTCAAGGAGGGCTTTTTTTTGGGGCGGGCTTATTTTAGCACATACACTCAAAAAAAACCCCGATTGGGCTTATTATCCAGGGAGGTCTTATTTTCAGGGAAACAGGGTAAGTAAGTATTGTTATAGCTAATTACAATCAGGACTTCCTTCCCTAGATAAAATAGGATAAATAGTGTCACCTGGTAGGGAAAATGGGCGGCATAAAAATTAAGTAAATAATTAAGTACGGTAAGTAAGTAAGTGCTGGGTTTAAGAAGCAGGAAATCTAGAAGTAAACTAATACAGTCACCCTATTTAAAGCTCTGGGGAAAAGCCAGGTTAGCCCAGTTCAGCTTCAAGTTGTAAGTTGGCCACCAAAAATGTTGTAGAGCCGAGGTGGCGCAGCGGTTAAATGCAGCACTACAGGCTACTTCAGCTGACTGCAGTTCTGCAGTTCGGCTGTTCAAATCTCACCGGCTCACGGTTGACTCAGCCTTCCATCCTTCCAAGGTGGGTAAAATGAGGACCCGGATTGTTGTTGGGGGCAATATGCTGACTCTATAAACCGCTTAGAGCGGGCTGAAAGCCCTATGAAGCGGTATATAAGTCTAACTGCTATTGCTATTGCTATTAGAAATATTGGCTAGAGAGGGATAGGAGATGCATAGAACAGGGAATAAATGTTGATTTCTGGCTGGTGCCCTTTCAACTCAGAGTAGCCAGCACAGACAACTCAATCGCACTAAGCCAAGGAGAAAAATAGAATTCCTTGGGTGAAAAATCTGTCTCTGTTTACCGGTAGATGATTCTCATCATAACAACTTCCTTTTGTTTGAGACTGGCTGTTTGGGTTTGCTGAATTCATAGTTTTTTTTCCGCTTAGCACTGCATTTATGCTATGCTTAAGCACACAATGTATTGGATGTGATTTATGCCGTTTCCTGTGCGATTCTAAGCCACCTTTTGCCTTTTGTATATTACATAACAAAATGTGTTTCTAATTACACCCATGAAATCCTTGCCATGTTCTGATTCTTCTGCTCAAGAGCCACCCGCTAGTTCCCCTTTCCCCACCATTTGTCAGGCACAGCCCTTCCCGATACACAGGTCCTCCTTTCAATCTCTCCGTCTGGAATCCGACTCAGCAGTTTACCATCGAAGGTCTGCTCTCTCGACAAATTTCATCAAATTCTGCCTCCAAATTGCTTTCCCCCCCAAGGAGTGTAGCTCAAAAAGTCCTGCATCAATTTTGATGAAATTGATGAGACTTGATGTCTCCGGCATTCTTGAAATGAGAAGGGGAGGAAAAATCTTCTATTATAAGGAACCTTATCTGAATTGGGTTTACACGAGATAGATTGATTCTCCATTGGGCCTCCAAGCCTCCTCTTATTAACTGAAAACACTTCTGTTCTGTTATGGAGTTCTTTTTCAAATGTATGCCAATGCACGACACAGTTGAGGATGCCTAAAATCTCTAGATGTGGGTGGTCCACTCAGGAGGTAGTCCTGTGTGGACCATCCATACCCCCTCAGTCATTATTAACCCCATGCCTCATTTTTAAGAAGATACTTGGGGGTTCTGTGCAGATATTCCTCACTCAACAACCATTTGTTCAAAGCTGAATATATATAGTCCATATATATATATATATATATATATATATATATATATATATATATATATATAGATAGATAGATAGATAGATAGATAGATAGATAGATAGATAGATAGATATAGATATAGATATAGATATAGATATAGATATAGATATAGATATAGATATAGATATAGATATAGATATAGATATAGATATAGATATAGATATAGATATAGATATAGATATAGATATAGATAGATAGATAGATAGATAGTCCATATATATATATAGAGAGAGAGATATAGTCCATATATATATATTTGGGCATACCAGGGGTTGTGACTTTAAATATATACCTCTCACCCTGGCCTGGCTGATAAGGAGTCGAGCTCTGTAGCTCAATGGTTAACACATCTGCCTAAGAGGCAATAGAGCACAGGTTCGATTCCCAACAAGGGTGTGGCTAGCTGATGAGAGCTAAATAGCTTGAAATAGATCTATACTAGTCTCCCTTTATTTATTTATCAGCATAAATATAACAAATGTAACAAAAATGCAACAGTAAAAAATATTGGGTTTCTGTCTGGATGGTCTCTTGTGACGAGCCGAAGACAGAGAGTGGAAGTGTGACCTTCCTCCCATATTTGGGCATACCAGGGGTTGTGACTTTAAATATATACCTCTCACCCTGGCTGGCTGATAAGGAGTCGAGCTCTGTAGCTCAATGGTTAACACATCTGCCTAAGATGCAATAGAGCACAGGTTCGATTCCCAGTAAGGATATGGCTAGCTGATGAGAGCTAAATAGCTTGAAATAGATCTATACTAGTCTCCCTTTATTTATTTATCAGCATAAATATAACATACATACATACATACATACATACATCATACATACATACATACATACATACATACATACATACATACATACATACATATATATATATATATATATATATATATATTTTTCAAAAGAGAATTACAACTGGACCTTGAAGTTGTGACTGATTTTAACTTTTAGAGTAGCATTTCTCGTCTTTTTTGACAACGACACCTTCTTTTGGAAATGACTGCAGTGCCAAAGTACTTTTTTTTCTCCCCTTCCTGCTGACTCAGGAAGGCTTCATGCGACTCTTCCATTCAGTTTGTGCAGTGCTTATTTCTGGCATCTTTGATTTCCCCCCCCCCCCACTTTTTTTAACAAAAGGGACAAGGGAACTTTTTAAAAATAAATAAATAAATCCTCGTCCCAGTTGACAATGAAGGTATGTTATATTTTTAGTAAGGTTCGACCCCTTCCCCCCGTCAAAGCTCCTTCAAAGAGCTAACTCTTCTAGTGCTAAATCTTGATTGGATGGTCAAATCAGCACCCGGATCCCTTACTTTAGATCAGTCTTTATTCCACCCTCATCCGATTTAGAGTGTCAATGTGCACTTGGTAAACAATCACTTGGGTTTTGGCAGCCCCACTGACTTTATTTCTGTTTGTTGTTGTCCTGTCCATTTGGCTCCTTCTTCACAAATTCTTTCCCCCCATTTGTGTGGTTTCTGTAACGATTACAACAGAAGATACAATAGAAGCCTGTCTTCTGATGACTGCAATGTTTCCCATCCAAATGGCATATACGTTTCAGGTGCGGAAACTCTTCCACTGAGGCATCAGATCTGCCAGATTAAATAGAAGATCCCGGTTTTAAAAGCAAGCGACAGACATCCGGTACAATTTGTTTGCCTTTATTCGTCTTATTGCACCGTGTTCATGTCGGTGACTTTCAAATCATTGCAAAATCTCTACGCCTCCCTACAGAAACTTCCCTGGATACGTCACCTCCTATTACCTCGCTAAGCAACACAGTGTAATAATTCTTGTCAGTTTTTAGAAATTCAGGGTGTTGCTCTTGGTTTCCTAGCAGTGGTGGGTTTCAAAATTTTTTAGAACCTCTTCTGTGGGTGTCGCCTGTTTTGTGGGAGTGGCTTGGCAGTCATGTGACTGGGTGGGAGTGGCTTGGCAGTCGTGTGACCGGGTGGGCATGGCCAAATGTGGTGAAACTCACTTAAAAGCACTCTTGCTTAGCAACCAAAATTTTGGGCTCAATTGTGGTCACAAGTTTTTCTCTTTCTTTCTTTCTTTCTTTCTTTCTTTCTTTCTTTCTTTCTTTCTTTCTTGCTTTCTTCCTTCCTTCCTTCCTTCCTTCCTTCCTTCCTTCCTTCCTTTCCTTCTTCCTTTCATCTCTCTCTCCCTTTCTTTCTTTCTTTCTTTCTTTCTCTTTTTCTTTCTGTCTCTCTGTCTCTGCCACTGTCTCTGTCTCTGTCTCTCTCTTTGTGGCTCTTTGTCTCTCTCTCTCCCTCCCTATCTCTCTGTCTCTCTGTGTCATTCTCTCTGCATGTCTGTCTCTCTCTCTCTCTCTCTGTATCTCTCTTTCTCTCACAGATAAGCTTGGGCAGCAAACCGGTACAGATAAGCCGTGGCAGCAATCCAGCCTGCCAAGCTCACAATTCTATTCTCCAACATTAGTTCCTGCATTGACTTCTGCAAGAGTCCTTTTTATAGTCTGGAGAGGAGCCTAATGACCACCAGCTGAATGCAATTACCTCCTGTACTTGCGCAACTGTTCCTGACGCCTATTAGCTCTTCGGTGCCAGGCATCCAGAAACAACTTACTACTGGCGCCTGGATCACTCTCCCTTGTCTCCTCCCCACTGGTCCAAGGCTCAGGCCCCACCTGGTGGCCAACCAGTCTCTCTATGCCCTGCTCGGAGTCGGAACCCTGTCCAGGGTCCTCCACATCCTCCAGAGCCAACTCATAGGGCCCCTCGCTTTTGAGGGTGGTGGCAGCTCCAACGGCTCCTGCTGGGCCACAACAGATTAGTAACACAGTTGTTAAATGAATCTGGCCTTACCATTGACTTTCTTTGTCAGAAGGTAACAAAGGGTGATCACATGACCCTGGGACTCTGCTACCATCATAAATACATGCCAGTTGCCAACTGTCTGAATTTTGATCACGTGACCGTGGGGATGCTTCAGCAGTTGTCATGGGAAAAATGGTCATCAGTCACTTTTCTCAGTGCGGTTGTAACTTTGAATGGTCACTAAATGAATAGCTGTAAATCCAGGACTGCCTGTATTGTACATGCCTCTTTGAGCTCAGAACAACAGGCAGGGTGTAGATCAGGGGTGGGTTCCTGGCAGTTCTAACCTCTTCTATAGAAGAGGTTCCACAAATCTACCGTGCCATTTAGAACCAGTTCCAGCTCCCTCCCCCCACCCATCCATGCATCATCAAGATGAAGAGCGAGAGGAGGAATTCTGGGAGTTGAAGTCCACAAGTCTTAAAGCTGTCAAGTTTGAACACCCCTGGGTTTTTTTCTAAAGGGTTAGGGGTGCAAGGGTCTTGTAACTTGACAGCTTTAAGACTTGCATGCTTCAAATGCCAGAGTTTCTGAGCCAACATTTTGGTTGCTAAGCAAGAGCGTTGTTAAGTGAGTTTCACCACATTTTACAAGTTGGCCATGCCCATCCAGTTACATGGCTGGCAAGCCACTCCTACCCGATCACATGGCCAGTAAGCCACTCCCACCCAGTCACATGGCTGGCAAGCCACTCCCACAAAGCAGGCCACACCTACAGAAGAGGTTCTAAAAAAATTTGAAACTCACCGCTGGTGTAGATGTAACCAATAAATCAATAAAACAGCCTTTTCATGGGCCCAGGATCACCTATTGTTTATTCCTTATTGGCCACAAGCATATCTGAGAAAAAAAAACCCTCATTTATCCCAATTTTCCATGTGAAGTTTTTGAGAAAATCTTCTGTAGCTTGTGCATCGCTTCTTGGTGAGGACATGGAAACTTAACTTCTGATATGGCAGGGGTTTCATTCACTTGGGGTCTATATTCCAAGTGCATAAAACTCCCGCCATAACAGAAGTTTAGTTTCAATATATATATATATTGGTCTTCCTAACGTCTTGACCATTTGAATGCATTGCTTTTCTTTCATATCCTTCTTTGAGATTTATGTAATTGAGAAATGACATATAATTTTTTTTAATAATAATAAATACATCTTTCCTCGAAGAAATGAATTGGCGAAATGAAATGAGCGGGCACTCAATCATCACTATACTTTAATTTAATGCTCATAGAAGCAGAGCAGAAATGAATGGGCCTTTCCTTTTTCCCTTTTTCTTTTTCACGTCAAGGAATGGTTTGCAGACTTACCAAAGAGCAGTTACGAATCCTCAAGTCTACCAGTCAGCATCTTCCTCTGAGTTTTCCTTCTGAGATATTTGAGAACAAGGTAGCTTACCTGTTCATCTGTTTTGCTTTACGGATAATAGCTTTGAATTTGAAAGAAACTACTATATGTTAGTCCTCCATTTCAGGGCTGAACCAAGAGATGAAGAAGAAGCCTTGAACTTCAGTGGATGTTCTTGGTCATCCAGATCCTAGTAGTCTCAAAGGTGCTTTTTTTTCCCTTCAAAAGGAACCAATTGCATCACGATTCAAGTGACCCTGAGGCAGAGGTAGGTTCCTACCAGTTGACACCTATTCGGTAGAACCGGTTCGTCAAATCTACCGAACCAGTTAGAAGAGGTTCCACCAGTGGACCCGGAAAGCAGGCCACACCTACAGAAGAGGTTCCAACAATTTTTTGAAACCCACCACTGGTCCTTGGATATGATTATTCTATTCTATCACATTGATGTGATGCATGCTTCATAATAATAAGTATCTTTCT
The DNA here is from genome assembly GCF_009769535.1 of Thamnophis elegans. NCBI lineage: Eukaryota > Metazoa > Chordata > Lepidosauria > Squamata > Natricidae > Thamnophis > Thamnophis elegans. Next base: position 3,745,640 of record NC_045544.1, read on the forward strand.
ACCATTGTATTATGTGAGAATGAGGGCTTTATACTATGCTAGATTTGTTAGACATGGTTGAAATGACAATGAAAGCTTCCTATGCCATGTTTTATCTTCAAAACAAATCTGTAAGGAAGATTAAAGACAATTTCTTAGGGGTTTTTTTTTAAAAAAAAACTTTTAGGAAACAGTGCTTTCACACTGTACTTTCCAACTGGAGAACGAGGGGAACCTTTTAAGACCAGAATGCTTCACTCTCATATTTTAGAGCAAATTCTATTTAGCTTGGTGGTATTCGGTTGTTCACATAATTTATGATTTGCATTATAATTTAAGGGGCTCAAGTCTATTCACCTTGCAATGTTATGTAGCAAATCCACAGTTATGCAAATATGTACATTCTGCAATGGTCGTAAGTGTGAAAAACAGCCATTAGTCACTTTTTTCAGAGCCATTGTAACTTTGAACGGTTACTAACTGAACTCTTATAAGTCAAAGATTTTTACAAAAATACAAAAAGCTGCTTTGCTTGCAAAAAGCTGCCCTAAATACCAATCATTAGATTAGAAATACCTGCCACCTAGAGTTACAAATCAGTCAGGGTGCCAGAGCACCTTGAGGAATTAAAATAATTAAAATGCAGTTATTTCTTCCAGAAACCAGTTCTCCGAACTGCTTAGAAAGTTAACAACTGGTTCTAGCGAATAGGCGCGAACACATTGAATTCCATCACTGCGGTTCACTCCACCATGATAATTTTTAGATTTTTTTTTAGATATTTTATTAATATTTATAGGCCGCCCTTTTCCCCGAGGGGACTCAGGGCGGCTTACATAAAATAGGGAGGGGGGGTATAAACAATAAACATAAAACAATACATAAGAGTAAAATAGTATACAACATTCATTCTTCATTCGGGTGGGGACAGATTGTGATCTTATCCCCAGGCCTGACGGGATAGCCAGGTCTTAAGGGCTGTGTGGAAGGTCTGGACGGTGGTGAGGGTATGAATCTCCATGGGGAGATCGTTCCAAAGGGTCGGAGCTACTACTGAAAAGGCTCTCCTCCGTGTAGTTGCCAGTCGGCACTGACTGGCAGATGGTATTCGGAGGAGGCCCAGTCTATGTGATCTTATAGGTCGCAGGGAGGTAATTGGCAGGAGGCGGTCTCTCAAGTACGCAGATCCACTACCATGGAGGGCTTTATGGGTGGTAAGTAGCACCTTGAAGCGCACCCGGAGATCAACAGGTAGCCAGCGCAGCTCGCGGAGGATAGGTGTTATGTGGGCGAACCGCGGTGCGCCCACAATCACTCGCGCGGCCGCATTCTGGACTAGCTGAAGTCGCCGGATGCTCTTCAAGGGCAGCCCCATGTAGAGCACATTGCAGTATTCCAGCCTAGAGGTCACAAGGCCCGAGTGACTGTTGTGAGAGCCTCCCGGTTCAGGTAGGGTCGCAACTGGCGTACCAGGCGAACCTGGGCAAATGCCCCCCTGGTCACAGCCGTCAGATGGTGGTCGAAAGTCAGCTGTGGATCCAGGAGGACTCCCAAGTTGCGAACCCTCTCTGAGGGGTATAAAATTTGACCCCCCAGCCTGAGCGATGGAACACTGGTCGAATTATTGGGAGGGAAACACAACAGCCATTCGGTCTTCTCCGGGTTGAGTACAAGCTTGTTAGCCCTCATCCAGTCCCTAACGGCATAATGGATAATGGCTTCTTTTAAAATGTTTAGGAAAAGTCAGGATTGCTAGGAAAATTCTTTCCATCCATATTTTTTTGATTTACTGAGCCCTACATTCTTCTCTCTCACTTTTAGACTCAAAGATTGTTCGGTGTCATTTTCACTCTTAAAAATAATACAAAAATAGTTAATATTCACTTTATGGACATGACCTTTCAAACAATAACGTGTGGTTTCTTTCCTCCTTAAACGAGTAATTCTTTCTCTTCTTTCTCTTGTTTTTAAGCAGGCAAGGGGGAGAACCCTACCCACCAGACAGGTCAAGCCAAATGAATCTAGATTGCTTTTAACTGCTTTTGTATCATAGATATATTGATCCTTTTCACTAATGTGTTCGTATCAATCTTCAGTTTCCAGGCACTCATTCCTTAGGGCAAAGCTCCTTGAATTGTTACCTAGCATGAATGCCAGGCCCAGTGGAATAACTTTAAAAGGCATATTAGTCTAGCTCAGAACTGCTTATTATAACATTAAGAAAAAACTCAAGAACAGCTAAACTCTTTTCTGGATTTTAGCATTCTTCGGGGGGGCTGTTAGATCATTAGAACAGTGTTTCTCAACCTTGGTAACTTGAAGATGTCCGGACTTCAACTCCCAGCGAGTGCGAATGCTGGCTGGGGAATTCTGGGAGTTGAAATCTGGACATCTTCAAGTTGCCAAGGTTGAGAAACACTGCATTAGAATATTTGCCAATCAGTTTTTCAATAATTGCTACAGAACATGGAGGAAGTTCGAGAACTGCAAATTTTTTGAAAATTACACTTAGATGAATCTAAAAGCCACTCCGTGACATTTGCTATGCTAAGACAATCTTCACGGTGCTTGGGTGTTAAGTCGTAATAGCAGTTCTATATCATATGTTGTCTGCAACAATTCAGGTTATTTCTGGTTAACTATTCCATTACATTTCTTTCATGGAAGAAAAAGCCTTAATGCTTATTTTCTTCCCCTTGCTACTTGGCAATTAGTGTTAAGTACTGAACATACCATCCAGCCAAATTTAAGGACTTTGAAATCTCATTTAGTTGCCATGAGAAAGACTTAAAGTCACGGTTAACTCCACCGTTTAATTCAATAGGTGTTTTAAGGCAATTATGACTGAGGTTTTGTCTCGAGAGTCTGTTCTTGGCTAAAAGTCTTCCAGACCTTGGCCCTTAGGCTATGGAATTAGCTACCTAGCTCTATTTCCTTTGGTTTTCTGCTTTAGTAGCAGAGGTGGTTTAAGAGTTCAAATGGTACTCAGAATTGTCTTAATTTCCCCAGAATAGAGTAAAAATAGTCCGCATTGAAGATTGACCTCTACTTACCTTTGCTACAGGTTGGCAAATATGAACTTTGCTCACACGCGCCCCCTCCACGCATGCACAGGACCTTTGATGCTCAGAGCATCAAAAATGGGCTGAATTGCACCCCTGCCTCATTAGCCATTTCTTGTCAGCCCTTCAAGGTAGGCCGGGTCAAGAAATAGAAGCAGGAATTCTTTATCGTTGTAGGGCTGAAGGACAGAATCTTGAAATCACTTGAGTTCCTCTCTACTCCTTTTTATTTTTATTTTATCGATTCATTAAATTTGTTTGCTGCATATCCGACTGTGAGGCAACTCTTAAAGAGTCATAAGACTTCATCTTAGACACACACATATAACGCCCCCCCCCCAAAAAAAAATCAGGGCAGGTTTATTATGAATTTGTTTCTGATTCCTTCCACTTTCTTAGAGCTGATAGGTCTGGCCAACATCCAGGATTTCTACTGCAAGCAACATTAACATTTGGTGGTAGAAAACATCCAGGATTTCTATTACAAGCAAAATTAAGAATGGCACCAAGAAGGGGCAATGCAGAGGTGGGTTCCTACCAGTTCTCACCTATTCGGTAGAACCAGTTCGTCAAACCTACCGAACCGGTTAGAAGAGGTTCCACCAGTGGACCCGGAAAGCAGCCCACACCTACAGAAGAGGTTCCCAAAAATTTTTGAAACCCACCACTGGTCCTTGGATATGGTTATTCTACACTATCATGCTCCTATTTATAAAACTCAGTGCCTCTGTGGAAGGTAAGGATGACTACTGCGTTTGTGGTGCAATCAGAACATTGCATGTGTTGAAGTTGTTTTAACGCAAACCAAAGATGCCTTTTAAAAAACAAGTTTACATCATATTCTTATGCATGCCAGTGCTGTGTGTGAGGTAATTTAAGGTGGTTCTGACAAGTGTCGTCGGCATCTTCATATCCGGCCACGTGGGTGGCAAGCCACTCCCATCCGGTCACATGGGTGGCAAGCCACTCCCACAAAGGAGGCCACACCCACAGAGTAGGTTCGAACAATTTTTGAAACCCACCACTGGGGCAATGTATTAAATGTACCAGATTTACTGACTCTGAGGGAAGATGACCGAAAGGGGTTGCATAGACTTCCATGTTTTTGTACAGAGGCCAAAATAGCTCACAGATCAGAAATATTTTCTATGATTTTCTCAGCTTCCTTTTCTCCATTAGACTGCAGGTTATGCTATCACCATATGTGAAATTGTTCAGAATATGCTGCTGGTTTAGTGGCTAGCCTAATTTAAAATGTTTATTTAATAGCAGTACGAGCTATATCCCCTATGCTTTACTGTCAGTTCAAGACAGATATTTGCTTTGAGTACTTTGAAAACCTTGCAGAATACCTTTAATGGACTGAATTATTTTAGCAGTTCTATAAAAAACATGTAAATAATTCTATTACTCCTAGGTTTCCCAGACTATGATGCCTCTAAATCTGGTATACAATTTTAGCCATTTTAGCAGCAGCTGTTCACTAATGGAACCAACAGAATTTTGCTTTTTAGCCATTTGTATTCATCCCAAGGTATCTTGTACATATGTTTGGGAGCTATCAAAAGCAAACTTTTAGATTACACCATGGTCTACTCTGCATAGAAAGAAAGTGCAAAGTTGGTTTTAGGTAGAGTTTCCAAGTTGGCTTTAGACAATTAATAAAGACCAAAACAGGATTAATGCCAGCATAATAAAACAGAAGAATTCTAAAGGAAAAGATAAAGACCAGGATACATTATACCTCTGCTCCATGAGCTGCATTGCTTGCCAATTTGCTTCTGGGTTCAATTCAAGGTAGTGGGTTTAACCTTTAAAGCCCTTCATGATATGGGACCAATGTGTCTGAAGGACGGCCTCTGCCTGGTTAATTCAGCCCCTCCGCATCAGGGAACCCCTCCCTGGTTATTTCAACCCCTCCCCTTGCAGAGAAGGCATGTTGTCAGAGCCATCAACTAGGTTTCTACGTTTGATGGGTCCCTGGAGATGTACCTTCTCTGCAGTAGCACATGCCTTATGGAATATTCTTCTCTCAAAACTCAGATTATCTCCATCCCTTTTGACATTCTAGAAGGTCCACAAGACCTCTCTATGTCATCAGAGGTGGGGATCGCAGGGAACGTTTGAGAAATGCTCAAATGGTGCCATTGTTGCGGCCAATTTTATCCTTCCTTTGCCTAGAGGTTTAGTACATTTGTATTTATGCTACTTTTCTTAATGTAGTTTTTTTATATATACTATTTCTATATTGATGATTTTTATCCAATTGTCGTCAGCCATCCAGAGTTGCTATTGATAAGATGGACAGCTATTTAAGTTTGATAAAGAAATAAATAAAGCTACTGAATAAGCAAACTCAACTGACATTAACACTTAAAGCATGCTATCAGAGTCTGCCCAAGCGAACATCTTGTAAAACATAACTTGGCTAATTTAAGAAAACAAGGAGAACGGGGATGGATGAGAAGTCAGTTCCAGCTGAATGTTTGTATCAGGCCTGCAGTGGTTCCTTTAAGAATCTTTGGCCTGCCACGCTCTCATTAAGGTGGTGAATTAGCAAGGGGTAGAATGTGTTGTTTTCAAAATAAAAAATTCCTTTCTAGAAGCTCAAGGTCATCTTTTGTCTCCCAAACCTTTGCACCTGACCGGAAGAAGCTGGGTGTGGATGCCAGCCTGGAAGAAGAAGATTGGACCATGTGATGGATTGTGGGTGTGGGGACAAGATCATGAACTTTTAACTGGGTGGGATTCTGATGCAACTTCCAGAATTGGGATTCCATAGCACGATGCCAACATGCCTGCCTTATTAAATTGGAACTTTAAGCATAGTTTTGCCTTTGACTCTGATTTAATTCTGCATGATATTTGGAACGCTGACAGTTTGTGTGTGCTGGCCCAGTTTGGAACACCCAAATGCAATGGTACAGCTGTAATTGTCTCAAATGTGTTATATTTTACATTTCGGGGTTACGAGCCAAGGGTACTCGTAGTATGATTAAAAGGTGCAGAGAAGAATATTTATATTACACCATGTTCCAATGTAGCCATATTAGAGAGATAAACTTGTATGGTAGATTGCAAAGGAGGAAAATGAAGGGGAAGGTATATAAATGCATAGCTTCGCACACTAATCTAAAAAAGTCAGGCTGCTGAATGCCAATTGATGGCTGCGCATAGAACATAGTGACTGGGACAGTTCTGGCTTTTGTTACCTTTAAAAAAAATGAATTTGAGGAAGTTCACAAGAAGAGCTCTCCCTGACTTGTTAATTTCTAGAAAAGTCAGTGTGACAAAAAGCACCTTGAATGTCTGTTGTGTATTTACAGTTGAGGACCAACCCTTCAGGAGTTAAGAGATGGGGATTTCACAATAGGTATAAATAATTCCCATAATATATATTATAAAGTTTGGCAAGACCTGTAATAAAAGAAGGTGTTGTTAAAGCTTCATTTTCTAAATCGATAGATTGACCTTTCCACTTTAAATATCACTGGATTTTTATATGTCTGGCTGGATTATTTAGCAACGGAGCAGCAGAGACAAAATATTAAAATCTCCCCAGTGCTTTCAGAAGGGGGGGAAAAAAGCCAGCATTTTCAGACCAATCAGCCAACTTCAAGTTAGTATCCCCCCCTCCCAATTAAAACTGTTGTCACATCCAAAATGGCTCTGATCATATTTTTCTTGCTCCTTGTTTAATCCTTTTATAAACCTCAATCATTGTAGCACCTGTAGGTGACCCACAATGCATAATAGGTACATTTAAAAAAACACAAGCTGAAAAGA
>NC_045544.1:3757466-3917466 GCF_009769535.1 Thamnophis elegans
TATGCTGATAAATAAATAAAGGGAGACTAGTATAGATCTATTTCAAGCTATTTAGCTCTCATCAGCTAGCCATACCCAAGTTTTTTGGGAATCGAACCTGTGCTCTATTGCCTCCCAGGCAGGGAGTTAACCATTTGAGCTACAGAGAACGACTCCTTTATCAGCCAGCCAGGGTGGGAGGTATATACTTAAAGTCACAACCCCTGGTATGCCCAAGTATGGGAGGAAGGTCACACTTCCACTCTCTGTCATTAGGCTCATCACAAGAGTCCCATACTTGGGCATACCAGGGGTTGTGACTTTAAGTATATACCTCCCACCCTGGCTGGCTGATAAAGGAGTCGTTCTCTGTAGCTCAAATGGTTAACTCCCTGCCTGGGAGGCAATAGAGCACAGGTTCGATTCCCAAAAAACTTGGGTATGGCTAGCTGATGAGAGCTAAATAGCTTGAAATAGATCTATACTAGTCTCCCTTTATTTATTTATCAGCATAAATATAACAAATGTAACAAAAAAAGGCAACAGTAAAAAATATTGGGTCTCTGTCTGGATGGACTCTTGTGACGAGCCTAATGACAGAGAGTGGAAGTGTGACCTTCCTCCCATACTTGGGCATACCAGGGGTTGTGACTTTAAGTATATATATATATATATATATATATATATATATATATATATATATATATATATATATATATATATATATATATATGGAGGGAGGGAGGGAGGGAGGGAGGGAGGGAGGGAGGGAGGGAGGGAGGGAGGGAGAGAGAGAGAAACACACACAGGGTATACAAAAATCAGGCCCATTGATTGCCATTTTCAATTAAACACTTTCTTATTCAGTTAATGTATGACTTTTGAACATTTCTAAATACACTAGCATCACACACAATCTCTCTCTCTCTCTCTCTCTCTCTCTCTCTCTCTATCTATCTATCTATCTATCTATCTATCTATCTATCTATCTAAAATAGATAGAGATTGATTGATAGATTAGCAATAGCAATAGCAGTAGACTTATATACCGCTTCATAGGCCTTCAGGCCTCTCTAAGCGGTTTACAGAGAGTCAGCATATTGCCCCCAACAATCTGGGTCCTCATTTTACCCACCTCGGAAGGATGGAAGGCTGAGTCAACCCTGAGCCGGTGAGATTTGAACCGCTGACCTGCTGATCTAGCAGTAGCCTGCAGTGCTGCATTTAACCACTGCGCCACCTTGGAGATAGAGATAGACAGTGGGAAGTGGTGGCACAGTGACTAAGATGCTGAGCTTGTCAATCAGAAAGATCGGCAGTTCGGCGGTTCTAATCCCTAACGCCGCGTAATGGAGTGAGTTCCTGTTACTTGTCCCTGCTTTGCCAACCTAGCTGTTCGAAAGCAGGTAAAAATGCAAGTAGAAAAAATAGGGACCACCTTTGGTGGGAAAGGAACAGCGTTCTGTGTGCCTTCGGCATTTAGTCATGTTGGGCACATAATCACAGAGACGTCTTCAGACAGCGCTGGCTCTTCAGCTTTGAAACAGAGATGAACACCACGCCCTAGAATTGGGAACGACTACCACATATGTGCGAAGGGACCTTTACCTTTATATAGCCAAGCTCCCACCCATTCAGCTCAACCCCCCACTGGCAGTTAAAAGGAAGAAACAGCCAAGATCTCACATTGCTCCTGGAAGCACGAAGCCTGAAGATGACGAATGAGACTTCGTCGAAACGTCGCCAAGACACTTCCAATTTTACACAGTAGAAAACCCAAATAACCAAAGACCTACATATGTATGTATGTATGTATGTATGTATGTATGTATGTATGTATGTAGAGAGAGATGAGATAGAGATGAGATAGAGATAGAGATAGAGATGAGATGCGATCTCTGTGTATAAACACCTTAGAATAATTAGTTATAGATTATTATAATGTTTTCATCTCAGATTAATATTGAAATAAACAGATGGATAAAAATCCCTACAAGTTTATAGGGAAAGGTAAATGTGACAAAAGTGAACATTACTCCAAAATGGATATATGTAATGATGGAGAGAAGTGTGTACTTTCAGATTTACACAATTCTATTAATGTAACCTTACAATAAAATATAATTAGTTCATGATTGCAACATTGTTTCTGCTCCTCCAGAAACATGTTACCTGATCATTCCTGACCCGGAAGTTGGCATCCCTTGAAATATATTAGATCTGTTGATAAGGAAGCCTACAAAATTTGCTTCTAATGTCACTTTAGAGAAAATATCAGTGGTGGTTCTGATGTCCCTGAATCATAGACAATACTTTATTGGTAGTTTTTGGGGTTTTTTTTAGCAAAGGAAAACTTCACCTGTGTACAGAATTTTTTCCAGTTCATTTAGTACACAAACTTTCTTTGCAGTCACTATATAGTAAAAAAATAAACCAATGATGGCACCTACATAGCTTTACAGACAATTAAGCAAATAAAAGGAACAAATTAGTAGGCTCTGTAGCCTATGGAAAAAGTAATACCCAATTGGCAAAAGAAAGCTCAGGACCATATAGCTTGGAAACATGTGGAAGAGGCCTTCATCCTTCACTGGATAGGCATTGCCTTAAATGATGGTGGTGGTGATCATAGCTATACTATTCAAGGAACCCAAAATGGTTGGGAATCTATTGAATACCATATTTTCAAAGAACGGGTTGTGATTCACCAGATAGCTGGAAACATTTAGAGAATAGATCAATACAGTTTCTGCCATACAAGCTAGCATTTAAGTACTTAAATATGTCAAAGGAGACATTTGATCTCTTGGAAGCAGAAGGCAGTGACTGGCCAATCAACTGAGGGCTAAAATATTGGCTAAAATAGCAAGAAGATGTCTTAATTGCCAGCCTGATTAAGTTAGAGACGTTTCTTCAAGTCTACGAACTTAAACCTTTCATTCAAGTAGAAAAAGCATTTCAGATAACTAAAGTGAACTTTTCCTGTCAGTAGTCAATGCCAATTCTATTACAATGACCAAGCAAGAGTCATCCATTCAATTATCTAAAGGGTCAGGGGGAAAATAGTCTATGAGTTCCTTCTTTGGCATGGAAAGGAGGCAGAAAGTAACCAAAAAAAAAAAAGCTTTGGAAATAATAAGAGAAACTTGAAAAAAAAAAGAAAATACAGAGAGAATATTGCATACCCCTTTGTGCTTCCTTCACATCAGCTGGACAATAGCTCTTAGGGATGCATGATATGTGAGTGCTGTAATAATAAGGGAGGTGTACCATTTGCCTTGCAAATAGAAGGTTGCTGTTTCAATGCTCTTCAGAAGCACGAGAGCCCATGTGACGTAGTAGTATTGTATTGTATTGTATTGTATTTGGTTTATTTGTATGCCGCCCTTCTCCAGGAGGGACTCAGGGCGGCGAACAACTCAGGGGGGAAAGGGAACATAAACACAATACACATAATTAAAATACACGAAAATCACACAGCCATACCAGTCGAGAGGGGAGGGGAACTCATCAACCCCAGGCCTGCCGGCACAGCCAGATTTTAACGGCTTTCCGGAAGGCCTGGAGAGGGGTGAGGGTCCGAATCTCCGCGGGGAGTTCATTCCAAAGGGCCGGAGCTGCTACAGAGAAGGCCCTCCCCCGGGTAGTAGCCAGATGGCATTGGCTGGTGGATGGAACCCGGAGGAGGCCAACCCTGTGAGATCTAATGGGTCTTTGGGAGGTAATTGGCAGCAGGCGGTCTCTCAAGTACCCAGGTCCAATACCATGAAGGGCTTGTGAAGTTGTTGGTGACAGGTTTTAGAACCACCTTCACCAGGTGACTTTAGGCATGCTCTTTCAATCCAACCTATCTTTACTTAAGGACTACAAGTAAAAATAGCTGACATGCACCCATTTGTAATAATTTTGTTGTCCCATCAACTCATGTATTGTTCCTGCAATTGAGCATTTAGTTCCCAATGTGGAGACTTAGAAAAGAATAATATGTGGAATAGAGTTTACACTGAATCTTCTATCTATTACAAAAGTTGGCACTCTTACTCAAGGCTTTTACAAATGCTAAAAAAGGCAACGTAAAACATTTCAAAGGTATTGATTAGATTGAATGCTTATTATTCATTTTGTAAAAGCAATTTTAATTGTTAGGATGGTTCTCTCCCCCTTCAGTTTGTCATGGCGTGTCTCTCTGTATGGACTAGTATGGTCTTAATTTATTTATGAAATCCAGTCAACCTCATGTTGCTCTGGAATAAATGGACATCTCTTGAAATAGGTTTCCCGTTTAGCAGCATTGCTTTCAACTCTGGTCTGAAGTCAATTCGATGTGCCGGTTTTTAAAATAATTGGATATGATGGCATGAATCTTTAGTAAAAAACATAATACATGTAGTCCAGTGGTGAGATTTAAATAATTTACCAACCGGTTCTCTGCCCTAATGACCTGCTGGGTAGGCGGGGGTTTGGTGGTCATGTGATCATGTGGGCGTGGCCAAGTCAATGTCACTCAGGTCGATGGGCACTTCGCCTTAGTTGCTACAATGGCAACAAGGGTTAACTGGAGAGGCAGTTTCTGTAAGCAGGTCAATAAAGATTAGGCTAGAAACAACATCAGAATGTTTCTTTCCTGCCTTCCTTATAGGATTAGCCCTGTAAAGTGGGGAAAAAACAAAAGGAGATTTCTTCCAACAACCGGTTCTCCCAACTGCTTAGAAAGTTACCAACCGGTTCTCCCGGACAGGTGCGAACGGGCTGAATCCCACCACTGATATAGTCCTTGACTTACAAACACAATTAAGCCTAACATTTTGGTTGCTAGGCAAGGCAGCTTGTTAACTGAGTTTTTTTTTTTGCTGTAGTTTTTAAATGAATTACTGCAGTTGTTAAGGGAATCATGCGGTCATTAAGTGAATCATTGACTTTGCTTGTTGGAAACCATCTGGGAAGGTTGCATGACCCCTGGACAGTGCAACTGTCATAAATTCATTGTGATTGCCAGGTATCTGAATTTGATCACATGAACATGGGGATGTGGCCGCAATAACTGTAAGTGCAAGGACCAGTCATAAGTGTGAACACTGTCATAAGTTACTTTTTTTTACTGCTGTTTTAATTTTGAATGGTCACTAAACCCTTGGTTGTAAAGTAAGGGCTACCTGTATTTGTTTGAAAAGAACTTTTGCTTGAGAGTAGAATAGTTATAGTGGACTGTTCTGTCCCCCACTTCTCCTCTCGTTAACAGACGACAGGCAGACAAACTTAAAAGGAAAGAACTTTATCAGTCCTTGGCTCAGACTGGCTGCGAGCCCAAAAATAAACATAAATACAGTCTCTGACCAGAAGATAACAGAATGCAAAACAAAACTCTTATGGCAAAACCAGGTGTCCAAAAAGAAAGCAAAGCACTTCTCCAAGTGTCTCTTTGAATCAGGGTTACAGAAAGCGAATCACTTCTCCAAGTGTCTCTCACAAACAAACCACGACCGATGAACAATGAATGATGAATGAACAAATGAACGTTGACTCCTGCAACCAGGGCGTGGGACCATCCCTTCTTTTATCACCAGAAGACGCCACTAACGAGCCCCAGCTGCATTGTTAATCTTGCATCCCGAAAGGACTCACAGGAGACTTCTGCTGAGTCACAACAGTGGACTAAATCAGTGGAATAGTTATAGTGGACTAAATCAATGTTTTGATATAAATTAGGGCAGACAGGTGGCGTGCTGAGACACGAATCCAAGAATTTAATCTTTTCTAAAGCTAGTGGCAGGTGGTGAAGACTGGCTAAGATAAATTGAAGCAAGTTGAGGGTCAGGGTTGGTTAGTACTTGAACAGGAGATCACAGAGGAACACCAGAATTGTGGGACAGAAGGAAAATGAAAGCATCCTGAATATCCTGGCATAAGACAATAGCAAATCACCCACGTAGCATTACCAGGACATCTACACAAATGTTTGTCTATGTAGTCAGTGAGTTTCCCTTACCTCTTATAACAACAGCTGTACATGATTTTGTTGGGAAAAATGTATTTATGAAAATATAGATATATTTATTCCAGGGGTGAAACATTCTGAAGTCTGCTACCGGTTTGCTTCGCTAGTGGTTCGTTTTGCTACCAGTTTGTTCCATGTATGCATGCGCACTTCATGCGCACTACTGCACAGCACTGAGCCTGCAAAGGTAAGTAGAACGGCGGGGGGGACAGACACCTGTGCCGCACAATTTAGATTTGCTGGAAAGCAGGATTTCCTGCTTTCTAGGGAATATATATCGTACGGCACAGCTGATTGTTGCACAGCTGATTGTAGGAACATTAAAAAATGCTACCAGTTCGGGCGAACTGGTAGTTCTGACAATCACCTTTGCCACACAATTTCTAATCATGTGTCACAGGTGATTGTCATACAGCTGATCGTCAGAGATACTGGTTCACCAGAACCAGTAGCATTTTTTACTACCAGCCCGAACCAGTAGCATTTCACCCCTGATTCCTTCCCTTTGTGGAGTAGGAGAATTTATTGAAGAGAGAGGCTGTACATGGAAATGAAATCACACAAGGTAGTATGTAAAAAGTGGGCTGCCTATTTGTTCAAGCCAATCTATTCTCAAGGAGGAGATTTTAAACCCATCCAATCTTCATTCAGCACTGACTGCGTTCCTTCTGGTTGATTTTCATGAAAGCTAGGCACAAATCCAGAAAAAGGTTTTGAAAGATCTGTCTGTGCTGCTGCATTCATATCATGGCTAGCCAATTATTACATTTACAACTACAAGCAGAATTCAATTTCCAGGACATTGGCAAACAATTGGCTCATGTAAAGGAAACAAGCTGGCATATTTTGGATGTTGTCACAGCAGGGATCTGCGACTGAACCATTGAACAACTGGATTAAGGGCTACAATTAGAGATGTTTCGATTTTCTAAACTTCTGCTTCTCCCCACTAGATTGTTCCCTTCATTTGCAACTTGATGAAGATTTCTTTACACTAGTAAAATATAAAAAGAATTCTCCACTAATTTCTAGGGGAGAGAGATTGAGATTTATTAGATTTATATGCCACCCTTCTCCCAAGGACTCAGGGCGGCGTACAACAATTAAAAGAAACACGTAATACAAAAGTTTAAAAAAATTAAATGTAATATCCCAGCCCAATTAAAATTGACAATACATTTTTTTAAAAAAATCAAATTAAAATTAACAGTGATCAATAAGTTATTTTGTTTTGTTAAGCAGGGAGCAGAGCAGAGAGGACTTGTGGGGTTTGCCAAATCTGGCTCTGCCATAGCACCTATGGGAATAATAAGTAGAATCTTCTCAAATCCATTTTTGTCCAGTCAAAAATGTACTCAAAGGTATATAAAGGGGGCAGCCGTTTCAGGAAATGTCTTTTAAAAGCCCGCATGAGGGGAAAGAAAATTACGTAAACAATACCAGGGAATTTTGTGTTCTCAATTTTTTTTAAACTTTAATATATAAGAGAAGGAAGTCAAGGGAAGTAATTAAAAGGATGCATCAATAAACAGGGAAAAAGGAAAAACAAAAATACATACTGTAGCAATGCATATAAAAAAGGACCCTCTCAATCTTATTTTTAGCACCACATCCATAACATTGATCAGTCTTTTCAGAACATCAATAGAAAGCCAGTCCATAAACAGAGAGAAAATATAAATTGTCAATTCAAAATAAGAAATCAAGGATTTTATCGACCTTCCAACACTGAACAGTAATGTTTTTTGCTACACTCCATGCTCAATAAATACATGATACTTCATATCAGTGGTGGGATTCAGCCAGTTCGCACCTATTCGGGAGAACCGGTTGGTAACTTTCTAAGCAGTTCAGAGAACCGGTTGTTGGAAGAAATCTCCTTTTGTTTTTTCCCCACTTTACAGGGCTAATCCTGTAAGGAAGGCGGGAAGGAAACATTCTGGTGTTGTTTCTAGCCTCATCTTTATTGCCCTCCTTACAGAAACTGCCTCTCCAGTTAACCCTTATTCCATTGTAACAGCTAAGGCGAAGCGTCCATCGACCTGAGTGACCTTGAGTTGGCCACACCCACACGGTCACATGACCACCAAGCCCCACCTACCCAGCTGGTCATTAGGGCAGAAGACCGGTTGTTAAATTATTTGAATCCCACCACTGCTTCATATACATATAAAACACCTAAATTTGGTATAGTGAAAAGATTATTCTGGCTTTAAAGTTCAGGTAGTCATTGATTTATGACAGGTTGCTGGTTAATCAAAGTTATGACAGCCCCAAAATGTACTAATACCCTGGTTCTGAAGTTCTGATAGCTGGTCCCACTTGCTACAATCCCTTAAATTTCTGGTATTTGGCAATTGGCCTGCATTTATAGCCTTTGCCATATCCTACGATCAAGGGACCATGATTTATGACATTTTTGCCAAAAACTGTTATTTATTTCTGGTTTTCAACATAAATACAATCAGTGAACAAGGAGTTCACTTAATGTTGTGTCCTATCGGCTGCCGGCCTCTCCAGCAGCTGAATCAGAGGAGGAGGAAGAGGAGGAGGAGGAGGAGGAGGAGGAGGAGGAGGAGGAGGAGGAGGAGGAGGAGGAGGAGGAGGAGGAGTCAGCATCAGGGCACCTTGGAGCTCCCAGGGAGAATGGAGTTGGGAGAGAGAGAGAGAGAGAGAGAGAGACAGACAGACAGACAGACAGACAGACAGACAGACAGAGATGGAGCCTGGGTCATCCATCAGCTCTCAGATGGAGAGTCAACAGCCTCCAGGTTTGTATTATTATTGTATTTGTATTGTATTTAGTTTATTTGTATGCCGCCCTTCTCCAGGAGGGACTCAGGGCGGCGAACAACTCAGGGGGGGAAAGGGGAAAGGGGACATAAAGACAATACACATGATTAAAATACACGAAAATCACACAGCCATACAAGTCGAGAGGGGAGGGGAACTCATCAACCCCAGGCCTACCGGCACAGCCAGGTTTTGACGGCTTTCCGGAAGGCCTGGAGAGAGGTGAGGGTCCGAATCTCCGCGGGGAGTTCATTCCAAAGGGCCGGAGCTGCTACAGAGAAGGCCCTCCCCGGGTGGTAGCCAGATGGCATTGGCTGGTGGACGGAACCCGGAGGAGGTGGTTAATGAAGAAGAGGAGGAACAGCTGAATCCAGGGCATGATGCATGGATGCACAGAAGGCAGAGGCAAGGAGAGGAGTGGAAAGCTGTGGGCCGATCCAATTGAAGTAAGAGCCACCGTTGCTAGCGAGGCCCCACCCCACCTCCTCTGGGGATAAAAGGCAGGGAACAGAGTTGAATAGACACGGCCAACAACTACTCATCTTCTGGCTGGCCAGATTTGTTAACCTGTAAGATAAGCTTTTTGCTGGGGATGCCGACATTCCTACTAAAGGAATCTTTTGAGTTCATGTCAGAGAGCATGTCGTGTTTGGGGAGTTGGGTCAAAACACTTAATGACCTTCGCATTCACTTAATCACTGCCACAAAAAAGATGATAAAATTGAGTCAGTCATGTGAGTGACCTGCTTTACGGCTGTCAACAACTTCTGACCATAATGGGCAAGCTCCATTACAATCACAAGTCAAGGACCACCTGTTATATTCTTTGAAATGCTTCGTTAACAAGGTGATGGGTATTCAAACAAAGTGAGCACTGCGGAGACCTTATTTAAGTGAAGATTTTGCACCAGTTTTATACTTTAAGCTTAATAGGGTTGAAATCCAGCCTTTTAAAGCAAACCTTGCCAAATTTCAAACTTGGAGATGGGAACCACAGTCTTGTTTCAACCTAGTTCTACATTCCTTCACTGTTATAACCATCATAAAATATCCCTTTTAAATTACACTTTGCTTGATTTTTTTTTCCTTTGGACTTCTTAATTGGCCTCTGCTCCATTCCCCAGGATCATGCCAAATGTAATTTCAGTTCCATAGGTTACCTGAGGCTGCTTTGTAACTATCTTGTATTTTTTAAAATTACGTTTCTACTGATAGCACAAGAGTATAATTTTAAAACAGAAAAATAAAGAATGAAAAAACATTCAAAATCTGGTTTTAGAGGTACTTCTCAGCTTTCAAGCAAGAGAAAAATATATGTCTACAGGCAGAACATCTTTGATCAAAAACTCGGGCAGATTTCCAGTCCCTTCCAGAATGGAGATTTGTTTTAATCTTTTTTTTAAAATCTTTTCTTAATATTTCTTATTTCTGTAAGCCGCCCGGAGTCCTCCGGGATTGGGCGGCCTATAAATTCAATAAATAGAAATAGAAATAGAAATAGAAATAGAAATAGGAATAGGAATAGGAATAGGAATAGGAATAGGAATAGGAATAGGAATAGGAATAGGAATAGAAATAGAAATAATAGAAATAGAAATAGAAATAGAAATAGGAATAATAGAAATAGAAATAATAGAAATAATAGAAATAATAGAAATAATAGAAATAATAGAAATAATAGAAATAATAGAAATAATAGAAATAATAGAAATAATAGAAATAGAAATAGAAATAGAAATAGGAATAATAGAAATAGAAATAATAGAAATAATAGAAATAATAGAAATAATAGAAATAATAGAAATAATAGAAATAATAGAAATAATAGAAATAGAAATAGAAATAGAAATAGAAATAGAAATAGAAATAGAAATAGAAATAGAAATAGAAATAGAGATCCTGGGTCTGATATTGCTAAATTATGCTTTACCAACAAGGAAGACAAAGGAAATATCCAACACACCCACCCACACACCCACACCCACACACACACACAAATACATGTATATTTTATTTGCAACCCATTTCATTTCAAAGCAACTCTGGGCAACAATATGACCTACGTATAGCATTATGGGTAAGTGGGCTATATATAAGAAGAAAACAAAGGATAATTTGAAATAGGCTATTATAGTCCACAGAATTGTCGCAGTTCATGTAATACTGATTTTTTTTTTCCACATCAAGCAATAAAACGTAAGCCTATCACTAGGTAAATTGTTAAGGATCTCTTTAGTGGGAGGCATTATCAACCAACGCTTGGAGAGGCAGAGCTATTGAATTAAGCAAACAATGTGCCTACTCAATCATAAAGAGATTACATGTTTTAAAACGGGACGCACTTTGGTAAGCCTAACAACTGATGAGTGAGAACCACATTCAGTCTCCAGGTGGAGGGGAAGAGAGATTAGAGCCCCATCAACAATATAAATTAAGCCTTCAAGAAAAAAAAAGCAATACATGAAAATGAATTACTCAACGATTAGGAGAAGCGCATTAACAATACAGAGCCATTCCTAAGATCTTCCGTTTTTAGTCTATTACTGTAAGTCTGGGGGGGGAAAAAAGCGGATATGTAGTGGCCAAAATGAGATATTTACTTCTGTGGTTTGTTTTTTTTAAAAAAGAACATTTGTTTCTCAGAGCAGGATTTATATTTTCGCTTCCTGTGGGATGTGAATTTGTCTTAAGAGATGTTTGTGTCCTCGGGATCCTATTAAAGATCAGGAGAGCAAGCGGCCTAGCTGTGACACACAGATGCAACATTAGATTACCAATATGCACAGTCTCCAAGGGGGACATCATCCTAATCTTCTGTTCTTCTGTTTGGTATGCTTGCCTGGAACGTCAGGCTCACAGCAAGAGCTAGAGAGGATCAGAAAGTTAGATTAGAGCTCCCGTCTGCACAGCGGAGTGGATATCAAAATGCAGGTGCCAGACAGAGGGGAAAAAATTGCTTGAAGAGCTCAACAACTTGAATGGGTATTGTGAACTTCGGAAAAGAAGGACAAATAAATCAACGAAGATAGTTGAAGTGCGAGTAGTGGAACAGTCACTCCCAGTAAGAAAACTAGGTCATTTTCTTTTAGCATTTTTACTCGAGGGCGTGTCATCACTTATTTTGATCATCTCGGTGCCCATTACAAACAGCTCTAAGGTACGATGTATAATACTCAGATTAAGGCCATTTAATTTGTATTTGTATTTGTATTTTATTATTTGTATGCCGCCCTTCTCCGGGAGGACTCAGGGCGGCGAACAATTCAAGGGGGGAAAAAAAGGGGGAACATAAAAGACAAAATACAAATAATAAAAGTAGACAACAGTCGCACAACCATACATGTCGAGAGGGGAGGGAACTCATCACCCCCAGGCCTGCCGGCAAAGCCAGGTTTTGACGGCTTTTCGGAAGACCTGGAGAGAGGTGAGGGTCCGAATCCCTGCGGGGAGTTCATTCCAGAGGGCCGGACCTGCCACAGAGAAGGCCCTCCCCCGGGTAGTAGCCAGGTGGCATTGGCTGGTAGATGGCACCTGGAGGAGGCCAACCCTGTGAGATCTAATGGGTCTGTGGGAGGTAATTGGCAGCAGGCGGTCTCTCAAGTACCCAGATCTGGATGTCTTTGTTTCCAGACTAACAAACATGGAAGGTGAGCTTGTCGATGTTGAAATAGATACCTTCCCTCCATCGTTCCGAGATTTCATTCAGTGATGAGGTGAGGAAGAAGCCATGATTTTCCAAGAAGCACAGCAAAACCATCCATGCATAGTGAAGGAAAAAGCATGTCGGTCTCATCACTATTGAATCTCAGTTTTGCCATTAGAGGTTATTAATCTTCAAGATCAGGAGTGAAATATTACCAGTTTGGGCCGGTTCGCCTGAACCGGTAGTAAAAAATGTTACCGGTTCTCCCAAATTGGTAGTAAAAAAAAAAAGTTTTAAAAAAAGTTCCGACGATCAGCTGTGCCACAATCAGCTGTGCCGTGTGATTTACTATATTCGCTAGAAAGCAGGAAATCCTGCTTTCTAGCGAATCTAAATTGTGCGGCACAGCTGCGCGCCCCCCCGCTGTTCTACTTACCTTTGAGGACCCAGAAAAGGCTTCTTAGTGCCTGCCTCCATGCGCGAAGCAAACCAGTAGTAGACTTCAGAGCATTTTACCCCTGTTTAAGATACCTGCAGTTCAGCGGTTCAAATCTTACCGGCTCAAGGTTGACTCAGACTTCCATCCTTCCGAGGTGGGTGAAATGAGGACCCAGACTGTGGGGGCGATATGCTGACTCTGTAAACCGCTTAGAGAGGGCTGAAAGCCCTATGAAGCAGTATATAAGTCCAACTGCTATTGCTATTGCTATACCACAAAACCCTCATATCCTTTAATACAGTTTCAGGTAAGGCAGCCACAATCTTGCCCCCATTTAGCAAATCTCAGTGAGTGTAGTCAAATTTCCTTCTTTATAAAGCTGCACAGCTTTAAACTGACATACAGATCCTTTGTAGCTTTCTGATCTCAAGTAGGTTGGCTGGTTGTTTTGACAGGTGATAACTGAAACAAATTTAAATGTTGTGACAGTTTGGTTTAGTTTAGTTTAGTTTAGTTTAGTTTAGTTTTATTTATATGCCGCCCTATTCCCTAAAGGGACTCAGGGCGGCGAACAACTCAAACGGGAAGGGGAACATACAAATACAAGACAGACATTCAAAATGACCAACAACCACACCTGTCGAGAGGGGAAGGGAGCTCATCAACCCCAGGCCTGCCGACACAGCCAGGTTTTAACGGCTTTTCGGAAAGCCAGGAGAGAGGTGAGGGTCCGAATCTCCGCCGGGAGTTCATTCCAAAGGGCCGGAGCTGCAACAGAGAAGGCCCTCCCCCGGGTTTAATTGATCAGGTGGGAGTGGCTCTATTATTAAGCAGGCTAATTCTGCTGAGTGCCGGGGTGTGATCCTTACCTGCTCAAGGTTGACAGCCTCCCATCCTTCCAAGATTGGTAATATGATGACTCTGTGAACTATTTTCAGAGAGCTGTAAAGCATGTGAAGTGGTATGTCTAGAGGCTATTGCTATTAATACTTTATGGTTCAAAGCAGGAAATAATATGACTTCTGTTAAGAATGATCAGGTTCCACTGATCCAGGAGATTCCCTTTTATTGAAGAAATCTCCCCAATGATCCAGAAAAAACAGTGCAATATGGATTTAAGGTGCTGGATTTGAAATGGAAGATCATGCTGAACTGATGAAAATAAGCTATGCACTGGTTACACATGATATCTTCCCGGAGCCCCTATGATTTTGTTCTATATGATGGAAACATGTAATATTTGGGGGTCAAATCCATACTTGGCTACGTAGAGCAATGGCAAAGGTTAAACTAAAAAATAATGGCATAGAGGAAAGGCCAAAATGAAATTCTGTTGAATTAATGCTGTTAATAATTTCCTATTCCTGTCATAATAGACTTTATTTTCCAATGCCATCCAAACTTTGAGTGGTTCCATGCAATCCAGCTGCATAGAGCTGGAGATGAGGTCTGATCTCCCTTGCTTGATGGAAAGGTACTTGTGGGAGGATTGTTAAGTGTATTCAAAGTATGAGGCTGCTGTGGTTCCCTACGGTGACCGTGAGCTCCGGCACCCTTCATTTATTGGGCCAGTAGCGAGTGTGTGGCGTTTGCAGTTCCCATCAGAGACTGTGATCTTCTGGCTCCCTCGGTCGGACATGTGAGTGTGAAATTTCTTCCTGTCAACTTGAGAGGAAAGGACCCCTTACCTTCCTCTCATCCCCTTCCCGATTTTCCATGTCTGGTGCCCTGGGGGGGGAGGACATGGGAGGTGGTGGAAGTGTGCCCCTTACACCCTTACAATGTATGCTACAGAATTTTAAGGCAGGATATATGTCCCAGGACTATGGCATTGAGTGGAGCAGACATGATCTCAGGAAGTTTTGTGAGGGAGAATAGCCCACCTCTAGGGTTGGATGGCCCGACAAAGGCACTTTTGATCCCAATATAGCTCTTAAAGTTCACCAGTTAGTATTTCAGTCTGAAAAAGGACACCCCCTACATTGACGTATGGTACAACCTGGTTAGGAGACCTCCAGGCTGGCTAAAGAAATGCAGAACAAAGCATTGCATGATCATGCTCACGCGGAAGAACCAGAAGAAGGTCCCACCAATCTTTGCTAGTGCCCCAGAGGAACTTCCCCATCCACCACCTTATACACCACCCCAGGGCATGGCCACATTAAGGAGAGGAACCAGATTGGGAACTTCAGTCCATTCAGCTGCAAAACTATTGGACATTAGTTTTGTTAGGACTCAAACAAAAAGTTAAGAACTTAGGGAAGGTCCATCAAATTCAACAGAAAAAGTATAGATTAAGCATGTATTAATGCGCAGAAGCGAGTAAGAATTTGGAGCCTGGGGGCTCATATACCCAGGTGATATTTTGGTTCATCTTCTCCCGCCTGCCTCATTCCCCCCTTTAGGGGGGTTCCTCCTACACCACAACTTTGTTAGTAGTTAATTTGAAAAATAGTGACTGGTCCAACATCAATCAGAGCCGAGGTGGCGCAGTGGTTAAATGCAGCACTGCAGGCTACTTCAGCTGACTGCAGTTCTGCAGTTTGGCTGTTCAAATCTCACTGGCTCAGGGTTGACTCAGCCTTCCATCCTTCCGAGGTGGGTAAAATGAGGACCCGGATTGTTGGGGGCGATATGCTGACTCTGTAAACCGCTTAGAGAAGGCTGAAAGCCCTATGAAGCGGTATATAAGTCTAACTGCTATTGCTATTGCTAATCAGTAAGTCTCCGTAGCTAAAGATAGCATTGAATTTGGATCTTCCCAGTCCTAGCGCTACATCTATGCCACAACTCCACCCTAACCTTCTGAATTATATGCTCTTACAAAGCTGCACAGATAAACGTCCCTTGCTGATTTTTTTTAGTTGCTAAAATTATATATTTTAGTAATGCCATACACAATAGCATGGGTTACTATTCAAAATTAGAGGCCTGTACAATCTCCAAACACAGCAACTAACATTTTCCTTATCTTGGGAAAGGAAAGAAAGAATGCTGTATCCCTTCACTAACCCAACATTGCAATCCTCTATATCAGTGTTTCTCAACCTTGGCGACTTTAAGTCCTGTGGACTTCAACTCCCAGAATCCCCCAGCCAGCAGAGCAGAGCTGGCTGGGGGATTCTGGGAGTTGAAGTCCACAGGACTTAAAGTCGCCAAGGTTGAGAAACACTGCTCTATATACATGTGTGGGAGTCAGAGGTGGGTTCCTACCAGTTTGCACCTATTCGGTAGAACCGGTTCGTCAAATCTACCGAACCAGTTAGAAGAGGTTCCACCAGTGGACCCGGAAAGCAGGCCACACCAACAGAAGAGGTTCCAAAATTTTTTGAAACCCACCACTGGCAAGGATCTTGTAAATTGACAGCTTTAAGACTTGCATGCTTCAATGCCAGAGTTTCTGAATAGCTACTTGGACCGACCTAAGTACTAATTCATAATTTCATATCTGGTCACATGGGTAGCAAGCCACTCCCATCTGGTCACATGGGTGGCAAGCCACTCCCACAAAGGAGGCCACACCCACAGAGTAGGTCCCAACAAATTTTGAAACCCACCACTGGTGGGAGTATACCTATCGAAAATCAGCAGATTTCTTGGCAGGCACGCTATACGATTGAACTGTATGTTGAATATTCCAAGTCACAGGAGGAAAGCCAGAGAATAGATAGAGTTGGCACTTTATTCTAACACCGAACAAAAATTAGAAATATTAGAAAAGCTGCCTGCTTGTGCATTAATAAAGCTTGTCCTGATTGCAGGAATGGTGTGTGGACTTCACGTTTTTAAAAAAAGGACATGTGGCAGGCTAGGTCAGTGTAGGCTTTACTCACAAATCCAGACTGAATTTTAAAAAGTGTTACATAGTACAACATGTAAGTTTTAGATGTATTCAGTGGTGGGATTTAGCCAGTTCGTACCTATTCCGGAGAACTGGTTGTTAACTTTCTAAGCAGTTCGGAGAACTGGTTGTTGGAAGAAATCTCCTTTTGTTTTTTCCCCAGGGCTAATCCTGTAAGGAAGGCAGGAAGGAAACACTCTGGTGTTGTTTCTAGCCTAATCTTTATTGCCCTGCTTACAGAAACTGCCTCTCCGGTTAACCCTTATTGCATTGTAACAGCTAAGGCGAAACGCCCATCGATGTGAATGACATTGAGTTGGCCATGCCCACCCAGTCACATGAGCACTGAGCCACGCTTACCCAGCTGGTCATTAGGGCAGAGAACCGGTCGTTAAATTATTTGAATCCCACCACTGGCATGCACGGAGCATACCCACAAATGAACCAGCAGTAGTGGCTGCTGGAACCCACCCCTGGTGAGGAATATGTCCAAGCACATTAGTTAACCATCTTCAGCTGGTCATTAGGGCAGAGAACTGGTTGTTAAATTATTTGAATCCCACCACTGAATGTATTGTAATGACTAAGTTATGAGAAGGTACAAGAATTAGGCAGCAAACAGATTGATCCCTTCTCCAATTTCCCCCCTTTTTTGATGACCAACTATTTACAAGATACAGCAATAAAGTTTTTTTTAGTTTACTATCCATATTCTCTTAAGAGTGATGTAGTAACTTCCGCCTAACTGCTTTGATAGTGGAGAACATGGTTCAGGTGGGTAGTTTTTCACTAGACCTGTGCTTCTACTTCGCCATTGCTATCACTGCTGATGAGGATATCTAGGAAGGGTAGTGAGCTTATTATTATTCTTCCTTTGTGAATTTAATTCCTTTGAAGATGTTGCTGATGGATTTAAATTTAATATTACACTGCCTTGGGCTAAGGAGTAAAAATCTGGATTTACTGCCATGGACTCCCCTTTGAGTGGCTAAGCCTGATGCTGACCCTGCTCTCATCCGGCTGCCATTGTTCTGATTAATTGAGGTAGGGACATCACAATTCCTCCAATTGTGTTACTGTCTATGTCTGGTGTTGGCACAAAATCACAGGAATGTCATACGTACCAGTCCAAACCATGGAACAGTTTTATACCATTCCATTCCACTAAATTGGGATTAATCTAAGAGAGATTAAGCAGCTGAATTGATGATGATGATGATGATGATGATGATGATGATGATGATATCCATTCAATTGAGTCCAATTCTTGGAGATTCTGTTTCTCCACCTCTTCTGATCTTACACAATTTTTTGAGTTTTTTCTAGACTCTGGCCCTTGTCAGCTTTGATAGTGTCCAGTTCTGGGTTCTTTGATGATTCTTTTACCCCTAACTCTTCCCAACATCATTGTAAGAGCCGAGGTGGCGCAGTGGTTAGAGTGCAGTACTGCAGGCCACTTCAATAGCAGTTAGACTTATATACCGCTTATATATACCGCTTCATAGGGATTTCAGCCCTCTCTAAGCGGTTTACAGAGTCAGCATATTGCCCCCAACAATCCGGGTCCTCATTTTACCCACCTGGGAAGGATGGAAGGCTGAGTCAACCTTGAGCCGGTGGGATTTGAACCGCCGAACTGCAGAACTGCAGTCAGCTGAAGTAGCCTGCAGTGCTGCACTCTAACCACTGCGCCACCTTGGCTCTTACAATGATGTTGGGAAGAGTTAGGGGTAAAAGAATCATCAAAGAACCCAGAACTGGACACTATCAAAGCTGACTTCAGCTGACTGCTATCTGCAGGTCGGCGGTTCAAATCTCACCGTCTCAAGGTTGACTCATCCTTCCATCCTTCCGAGGTGGGTGAAATGAGGACCCAGACTGTGGGGGCGATATGCTGACTCTGTAAACCGCTTAGAGAAGGCTGAAAGCCCCATGAAGTGGTATATAAGTCTAACTGCTATTGCTATTGTTTTCTCCAATTAGTTCTCCCATGTGACATGACCAAAAAAAGGGAGACACTACACGCTGAGCGAGAATACCTGTTTTTTAACATCCACACCATGCAAAGCTAAATCATGGTACTTTATTTTCAAGTCTGTTCGTTCACATCTTGCTAGGTCACTCTCCTTATTATCTGTTGAAGCAACGGGGTGAGGGAGAGGTAATTTTGCTCACATCCTAAGAGGCTAAAGTAATGACATTCACCGAGGAATAATCAAGACTGTAATGTGTTGCCATGTTATGAAATGAGGTTGTCGGTTTACATTATTTTCAGGGAAATAGTAGTAATTCTTCTCTAATAAAGCAACGGTACTTTTTAAATTATTGATATGCAGCTGCAGCATTCCCAACCCACAGCGGGTTTACGAATCATGCTAATTATAACCATCGTCAGATTGTTTATGGCTGTGGGTGTCGTGTGAGCCTTCATGATGTGGTAAGGGAGAAAAATACAAGTTCTGCCTGATAAATGGCTCTGCAAAAATCATACAGTCCAGTGGGTGGGGAAGATTGCCGAGGAGAGAAAAAATATTCACCACAAATATTCACAGCTTGCGCAGAAATATTTCTCCACCATATCAAACTGGATAAAAGGGTAGCGGCTTATTTTCACAAGGACCAAAATAGGACCCATTAAATAGTTATGTTTCTCCAAATCCTCAACTACTTTTTTTACTTTCACTACTTCATTATATGGTAAATGCAGATCTGGGATAGCATTTAGCAGTTAGACTTTTAAAAAACAAGTTTACATCCTATTCTTATGCATGCCAGTGCTGTGTGTGAAGTAATTTAAGGTGGTTCTGACAAGTGTCGTCGGCATCTTCATATCCGGTCACATGGGTGGCAAGCCACTCCCATCCGGTCACATGGGTGGCAAGCCACTCCCATCTGGTCACATGGGCGGCAAGCCACTCCCACAAAGGAGGCCACACCCATAGAGTAGGTTCGAACAATTTTTTGAAACCCACCACTGGAGTATTGATGAGTGGTTCTGATTGCTTGTGCTAACGGAGCAATTGGCATATGTAAACAGAATGGGATGGCCTGGAAGGAAGGGCAATTCTGGGGAAGAGAAACACTTGTAGCTCCTTTAAAGTTCTTCAGATCATTACTTCTTTTAATGCAGCATTAATGTTTAATCAGGCTCTTGAAATTCATTTCCTATTTAGCTGCAGCAAACTCAGGGGAAAGTGCTTTTAACTGATGAGAAATAACGCCCCCCTGCTTTTAGTTTCCCTCTGAGGATCTCTATATATCCATGGCATTTCTTACCAGGAATTAAATATGTACTGACTTCTTTTGTTCCATGTCTGTTTGCCAAATGTGGGTTTTTCTTTGCTTTCACCTGTCTGACTCCAGGACACATAACAAGTAAACTGTTTTCCATCATCTCATGACTATGTTTAACAGTGAAATAAATATCTGTTTGATTTTTTGCCTCTTCTGTTGAACTAGTCCAGAAAATAAAAGAGCTTAGAGCTATTGTTTAACTGTGCTGCAAAAAGAATTCAGACAACCACAGATTCTCAGCAAAAAAATTGTAGAGAAAATTCTAACTCTTTGCTGCCACTCCTAGTAGTCTTTCGAGTTTTTGCAACCCGTTAAGTGGTGGTAATTGTAAAATATTTCAAATTCTTCAATAAAGGAGAATATTTGTAGCTCAAATTTGAAATGAGAGGTCCTTGGTGCAAACTTAGAAGTGTGATGGCATTCACTCATGAATAAACTGAATAGATTAAAAAGTCATTTCCGAATGAAATCACTACAATTATTTCCAGATGTAGTTATCGTTATTGCATTGATCACCGCATAGTACAGAGCAGCTATATGTTATACAGAACAACAAGACAGAACAGCTATATTTAGGTTTTGGCATACATTTGACCAAGCACTCATAATATACCTCCTTAACTTGAAAAGATTGTATGGCCAAAGTGAGGATCTGAATTTTAAGGTTGTTGGTTGGGAATATTTTTGCTGATTTTGGGATCTTGGCACCAAATTTAACTTACCCTAGACGTTTTCAATAATCTTGTGTGCATTTCTTTGGGAATCTCTCTAAACACAAAACAAACCATCTATGAATGTGCATTCATATTGAATGAATGACTCCACAAAAAGTTGGAAGGAAATAATTATTTCCATCGTGTTTTCCTGCCTAGCTTTCTGCAGGAAATTCAGATTTCTGTCCCTTTCTGTAGCTTGTATATTTTCTATATTAGAACAGGTCCACACCCCAGAACTCATCCAATATGTCCAGAAAACCACCTTTATTTAATACATTTTTGGACTTTGGGTGTTTATCGAACACCTACATAGCAGACATGGTGGTGCATTGCTTAGGATGCAGTAGTACTACTGCAGGCTAACTTACTGCTCACTCCAGGAGTTCATTTCTGAATGGCTCAAGGTTGACACAGCCTTCCATCATTCTGAAGTTGGTAATGTGAGGACCCAGATTGCTGAGGGCAATATGCTGACTCTGTAAACCGCTTAGAGAGGGATGTTAAACACTGTGAAGTGGTATATAACAGTGATAGCGAACCTTTCTGGCACCACGCTTCTCCGGGCCACAACCCGGAAGAAGAGCCGTGCAGGGGGCATGCGTGCACAGGAAAATGAACTTCCGGGTTTTGGCACTGGCCAGCTAGTCTTCTGGTTATGCGCAATGATCAGTTGGCTGGAGTGCATGCTCACGCCCGAAAAGTGAAGACTAGCTCTTCCAGTTTCCAGCACTGTTGCACGCATGAAGGTCAGCTGGTCATCGTGCATGCATGCGCACTAGAAACTCAGAAAAGAATGGGCGACACCACACGTGCCAGACAGCATGGCTCCGTGTGCTACTTCAGGCCCACGTGCCATAGGTTCACAAGCACAGGTATTTATGTCTAAGAGGTATTGCTATTGCTACATTTTCCTACCTTTCCTGCTTGTCTGCCTACGACTCTGTTTTTTTATCCTACTGAATCGCTTAATTAATCTGTTCTACCAATTTATAGCAGTTATAGCAATAGAAGTTAGACTTATATACCGCTTCATAGGGCTTTCAGCCCTCTCTCAGCGGTTTACAGAGTCAGCATATCGCCCCCACAGTCTGGGTCCTCATTTCACCCACCTCGGAAGGATGGAAGGCTGAGCTGGTGAGATTAGAACCGCTGAACTGCAGATAACAGTCAGCTGAAGTGGCCTGCAGTACTGCACCCTAACCACTGCGCTACCTCGGCTCTTCTTAGCTACAGTTTAAATTGTCAGCTTGCATCTCCAGCATTCTACTGTCCTCCTTATACACGTTCAGAAAATGCATAAGACCAGTTTCAAAGTCCCAGGTGCTTTTTCAAAAGGTTTATTAGGTTAGGTTTATTGGATTTATATGCATATTGGATTTATATGTTAGGTTTATTGGATTTATAAAAGGCAACTAGACTTTCTTTTCCCTTGAAGACATTTCTCTTCTCGTCCAGGAAGCTTCTTCAGTTCTGACTCAGTTCATGACCTGGATGGCTGAAAATCTCCATAGACATCAGTTTCAAAGAAAGCTGAGAAATACTCACCTATTCTACGTCATAATTTTCACCTTCAGTGTTTTATATCCATTATATTTTTTTTTCCGTTACATTTTTTTTCAGGATGCTTGCTTAATATCTGTATTTTCTCTATAAACATACACCACAGCAGAACATCTCAGCATTTCTCTATGCAGAAATGGAAGCTGACTTCAAGAAAATCAATAATGTTCTTTTAAATGGTTGTGAAATTATTATACACAGCGAAGTACATTGATGGATAGGCTTGCCATCTCTTTTTGGCAGTATGTTAAAATGGTCCAAGATCAGTTTAATGTATATCTAAAAGTATAATATTTTGAAGAAACAATAACTTACAACCCCCAAAATTCTGCTTGGTGACAAATGAATGCCAATAGGCTTGATCCACCACAGATAAGTCCCTTTCTACAAAGACGTTTTATGGACTTGGAAGAAGGAACATCATCTTCAGAGTTTGTTCGTGATGCTTTGAGATTTGCTGTCAACAAATGTTTATCTCTTTTGGGATGGTGGTTACTGAGAACTTTAGTAACATCTAGTCTGGCAGGTTAACTGAGGCAGCTGAGAGAATCAACAGCTCAACTCAGCTTCATATGCTCAGGAATCTCTTTATACAGCCTACTGTAATTTTCTTGCTACTCAGTTGCCCAGGAATTTGATTAAGATATTCAAGCCATTCAGGTGGACTGTGTTTTTTTTTTTCTTTTAAGTCATCTGCATTTCCACTTCATTCATTCATTTGGGATTGTATGACTCCCAGAGGTGACTCCTAATATAGCATCCCTTACATTGGCGATGAAAAAGACATATATTACAGCTTACATTATAGCTTTAGTTTAATTTAGGGGCAAGAAATCTTTCTGTGCTTGGGGGCTGCGTGTAGGGTAGATGATAAAATGCTGCCATGGGATGACTGGAGGAAAACTGTGTTTAGAAACATAGATTTTGAGTGACTCAGGCAGGGCCGGATTTTCCTATAGGCTAACTAGACCTCTTGGCCTAGGGCCTCAAGATCAAGAGGGGCCTACATTCAAATTGTTAGCAAAATTAAAATTACACTATTCTAAAAACAGTGAACACTAAAACACTGAACCGAAAATAAGGAGAAATTCTACGCATATGACTAATAAACAAACATAAAAATGTATTGGTTAAGATCGTTCCAGAGCCACGGCAGTTGGGGAGCCCGCCCACATTCCCGGCACAGGCGGTCGGGCGAGAGGCGCGGCCGCTCCCAGTAGCCGCCCTGTTGACGCGGAGCCCACCAGTGGCCAGGCAGGTGAGGGCGAGGGGGCCAAGCTGGGCAGCTGAGCGCAACAGGGGAGGCGGCTGGCCTCGCTGCCTTTGCCGCAGAGCAGAGCCGCCCTCTGTCGAGAGGCCAGCTATATATATTGATATATATTGATATATCACAGTAATGATGTATTTTATTGTCTCTCATGCAATTTAAAAACTTAAAAATGGGAGGTGAAAGGGCCTCATAAGTGGAATAGCCTAGGTCCTCTTTTCATCTAAATCCGGCCCTGGACTCAGGCAGGTTGCATTAATGGGATTGAAGGAGCCATGGCTGCCTTACATTTCCAGCTATCTCAACCTCTTATAAAATTTACCTTTTCTTTTCTTTTTTCAACCCTATTATTTCTTAATTCAGGGTAGAGTCGAGATAACTGAGTAGAGCTCAGCATTTACCGGAAGGATGCCCTTCCTGATGCCTACATGGAGTTCACAGCAGATCTTGTTTTCTTTGTGCCCTGAGAGAGAATCATCTGCCACTAGCTAGGTTTGAACTCTCAGCCTTCTGTGTGCGAGGCGAGCGCCTTCATCACTAGGCCATCACGCCAGTAAAAATGTACTAATATAGAAAGAAAATAAATGAATCACAATTCTACAAATTGTCTACAGATCTTTCTGCTCAGGATAGAGGGTTGGATGGTCTATATTCATTCCCAAATGGAAGCCAAAATACAGCTTTGTCTCTCTATGTGCTACTTGAACATAAATAGTATTACAGCTACTTCTTAATTATTTAGTGATCAGGTTTAGGGAGAGACCTAATTTGCAGGGGGCAATAACTCATTTCACATAAACATAAAAGCAGAAAAATGGAAAAAACCATACCAGTGCTATGAAATTAAAAGCCTCGTTTTCAATGAATTATATTTATGTGAAAGTTGAACTAGATCGGTAAGACTGATTTCATTTGAAGCCTTGCAGACAACTTGCAAAAGTATTAGGAGCAGAAGTATGAGGAAGGGTGGGAGGGGGGGATATCACTTATTATTGCAATTTCATCAGATCCACCTTCAGAACTTTTGAGTTCCCCACAGTATCTCTTAATATTGTTCAAATTTAAGCAGACGGAAATATAAAATTATAGGCAAGGGAAGTTCTCCTCATTTATTTATTAATGATTTTTCTTTGTAAAAATTGTCAGTTGCCTGTTGACAGCTGAGATTGGCATGCCTAATAAAGAAAAGCTGGCAATTCAAATCCAACACTATTTGGGAGCCACTTTCTTAGAAAATCAATAACATTTCTTGGGAAACGGCAGTAAATTGTTTATTCATAAAGGCAGCGAGTCTGGGTGGAATCGCAATCTTTTAAAAAACAGGCAGCCTGAATCTCCTACTTGGGCAATCCTTGAGAAACTTGTCCTTTTGCAACTGACATTGGTTAGTACCTTCTTTTGTTCCCCCCCCCTTCTATTGCACTCTTTCACTCATATTTGTCTTTATCTTTCCACCACATAACTGTCTTATCAATCTTGTGATGACAGCTTTAAATCCTCCAAAATGTTTCCTCGGATTGATTTCATTGTGCAAGTTTTCCCTCTTGACCTATGTGGACTTCTTATAAAATTCAATTTTGTATCTGCAAGACTTTATTTTTCACAGAATGGATTACTGTGTATTACTTGAGTGTACCGTATATACTCGAGTATAGGCCGACCCA
Organism: Thamnophis elegans; assembly: GCF_009769535.1. NCBI lineage: Eukaryota > Metazoa > Chordata > Lepidosauria > Squamata > Natricidae > Thamnophis > Thamnophis elegans. The sequence continues at coordinate 3,782,658 of NC_045544.1, forward strand.
AATATAAGCCGAGGCACCTAATTTTACCACAAAAAACTGGAAAAGTTATTGACTCGAGTATAAGCCTAGGGTGGGAAATGCAGCAGCTACCGGTAAATTTCAAAAATAAAAATAGATACCAATAATGTTTTTGAATATTTATTTCAAAGAAAAACAGTAAACTAGCGGTGTATTCAATGAAATACTTCACTCACCTCATGATGCTGATGTCCCGCTGTGATGATGATGTCCCGTGCAGCCGCGGGAGCGATGTCCCGCCTCCTATGACACACGGCACAGTGATTCCTATCATTGGATCACTGTACCAGAGGAGGTGGGACATCGCTATGTGGCTGCTTGCCATAACAAGGAGGAGGTGGGACATCGTTGCAGAGCGGCAGGAGGGGGAGGAAGGGGAATCGTAAGACAGCCCTGCATTACATTAGAACGTGAGGAGGGGGGATGGTGCGGTGCGCGCTGCGCGGCAAACTGACACAGAGGGAGGGGAAACTCACAGGGGCACTGGGCCATTCACGAGTATCACCCAGCGGCATGGCCCCGCCCCTTTTTCTCCTCCATTTCGGGCAAATTTTTCACTGACTCGAGTATAAGCCGAGGCGGCTTTTTTCAGCCCAAAAAGTGGGCTGAAAAACTAGGCTTATACTCGAGTATATACAGTAACTGGACTTTTTTTTCTGGAAGCCAAAGTTGATTTAGAACCTGGCATGTATGGCATATATAGACTACAATTTTTCCCTTCCATCTTTACCCTTGAATTGAGAACACAATTCCCAGAATTTGAAGCCTGTTGGTTGAAAATCCTAGAACCTGGGCTCCCAGCACTTAAACTGGAAACCAAATGAGCTGAGGCTCATCTTTACAAATGAAAAATCCTAGTGCAAATTAATTGGATTGCATTTGCTTCAGCATCACCCATCCACTAGACCAATATTTCTCAACATTGGCAATTTTATGAGTTGACTTCAATTCCCAGAATTCCATGGATCTGAGAATTCTGGGAATTGAAGTCCACAGAAGTTGCCATGGTTGAGAAACACTGCACTAAGCAATAGCTGCATGAATACAAAAAACATAACTGAAGTTTGGGAGATGTGTGTGTGTGTGTGTATGTGTGTGTGTGTGTGTGTGTGTTGTATTTGTGCTGATAAATAAATAAAGGGAGACTAGTATAGATCTCACACAGAGAGACTCACACAGAGAGAGAAAGGGAAAGAAAGAAAGAAAGAAAGAAAGAAAGAAAGAAAGAAAGAAAGAAAGAAAAAGTGAGAGGGCGATGAAAGAAAAAAAGCAAAAAAGGGACAGAGAGACAAAAGGAAGGAAAGAGAGAGAGAGAAAGAAAGAGAGAGAGAGAGATAAAAAGAAAGAGAAAGAGAAAGAAAACATGTGGCCGGAAAGCCACTCCCACCAGGTCACATGACCAGCAAGCCACTCCCACAAAGGAGGCCACACCCACAGAGTAGGTTCAAATTTTTTTTGAAACCCACCACTGTTTAACTGGGACACAGTGGCTCACTGGCTAAGATACTGAGCTTGTTGATCAGAAAGGTCAGCAGTAAAGCGGTTCAAACCCTAGCACTGCGTAATGGAGTGAGCTCCCATTATTTGTCTCAGCTTCTGCCCACCTAGCAGTTCGAAAGCATGTAAAAATGCAAGTAGAAAAATAGGGACCACCTTTGGTGGGAAAGTAACAGAGTTCCATGCACTTTCGGTGTTTAGTCATGCCGGCCACATGACCACGGAGACTCTTCGGACAGTGCTGGACCTTTGGCTTTGAAACAGTGATGTGCACTGCCCCCTAGAGTTGGGAACGACTAGCACGTATGTGCGAGGGGAACCTTTACCTTTCTACAGCTAACAAAGGGAGAAAGTCATTTGTCGCCCAGCTAACGTAGGCAGATTTCTGCAACATGTATATTAAAATCCCGTTTCTCCTTCTTTGGCGACAGTGTTCTTATTCATTGAATGGCTATGGAGGAATTCCTCTTGTACAATAGTCTCCCAACTCACCATCCAGAGAGATGAGATGTGAACCGTTGATGAATAACACGTCTGCCAAGTACACAACTGGGAGATAAGTAGTCACAATTTACTCTTCTGACAAATATTCTTTCTCAAGCCTGCCCCAGAGGTAAATATAAAGGTGGGCCATTGTTAAGGGAAACTGTTTATTTCGAAACGTTAAAGAATTCTTAAGGCAGCAAAAGCTGAAACCAATGTGGAACTGTCGGGATAGAAAGGGGGGTTGTGTTCCTCGCAGGAAAAGCCGGCAAGTTATCCCGCCTTACCCTTCATTGCTGTACGGAATGAGCAAGGTATTTGAACCTGTGTATATTGTGTACAGCAGCTCATCTCCGCTGGTCTTTCTCCTAACTTTGAACACTTGTTTATCATCCGTGCTAAAAGATGTTGAGTTTCATTGAGGGAAGAGACTCTTTTGCATTCATTTTAGAAGCCTGGCTCTCCAACTGAATGGTTTTTGCAAATGAATGGTTTATAACAAGCTAGTGAATGGTTCACTTGTGGTCAATGTAAATCATTCTCTGGCTGTTTGCTTTCACATCCTCTTGAGGGTGGGTTCGCTTCCATGCTTAGCATCCTAAAACTCAATAATGACAGTACAGTTATGGTCAAAGTGGATTTCTGACATGGAGGTAATGAGAAATCCGACACTTAGTGCCACTTATCCACTAGCTCTGAATGAAATGGGAAATAGATTTGCATGCAAGTTGGGAAATAGATTTGCATGCAAGTTGGGAAAGATTTGCTTTACAAATTGCATGCTGCAGCAACTCCAGGAGCACAGGACTGACAACCCCACAATTATTAAACAGTGACCGTTATAGCCGTAGCTGAGAAGAGAGCGTACTGTGTATGATGGATTTCATACAATGAAACACACTGTCCATTTCCAGAGGAGGTTTAAATCCAATGAGCTCGCATTTTCAAAGAATGGGGGTTAAGTGTTCTTGGGAACATTATTTAGAAATGAATTCTATGGTATTTGTAGAGGGACTGCATTGCCTATTGCAGTGTTTCTCAACCTTGGCAACTTGAAGATGTCCGGACTTCAACTCCCAGAATTCCCCAGCCAGCATTCGCTGGCTGGGGAATTCTGGGAGTTGAAGTCCAGACATCTTCAAGTTGCTAAGGTTGAGAAACACTGGCCTAGTGACTTAGTGGGTGGAGTTGGGGGAGATTAGAAGTGATATCAAAACCCTCTACAGGCTGGAATCCCTAAAGCTTGAAGATGCACCTCATTGGGTTATCCATCAATGGAATCAATAACAGAATGTCAGAGATGGAAGGGACCTTGGCAGTCTTCTAATCCAACCCCAGCAGGAGACCTTATGCTGTTTCAGGCAAATAGTTGCCCAATCTCCAATGATGGAGCAACTACATCTTCTGAAGGCAAGCCTTTCCTCTGATTAATTGTTCTATTGGGAAATGTCTCCTTAGTTGGTTCTCTCCTTGGTTAGCTTCCATTCCATCCATTGCTTCTGGTCCTGAACTCAGGTGCTTTGGAGAATAGGTTGACCCCTCTTCTTTGTCAAACTCAATTTCATTGAGGGCCACATCAGGATTGTGTTGGGCCTTGAGGGGCTGGGGTGAGCATGGCTGGGGTGGGCTTGACCGGGGTGGGTGTGGCCAGCTCGGCGTCACTTGTGTCGGGGGTGCCTGTGGTGGCCGGAGGACTCTGCCAGCGAAAAAGGGCTCCTGAGCTCCGTTTTTAGCTGCAACGGTCTCTGGCAACTCTCCAGCAAAAACAGAGCTTGGGAGGATTGCAGGAGACTGTTGCAGCCAAAAATAGAGATCAGGAGCCTGTTTTCACTAGCAGAGGCCCCGTGGGCTGGTCCTTCGCTGTTTCCAGGGTGGCCCCATGGGCCAGATCTAAGCACCCCGTGAGCTGGATCTGGCCCCAGGGCCTTGAGTTTGATACCCCTGCCTTAAATGATATAATATATAATAATATTAATATAATAAATCATATCAGAACATCAGCTTCCCAGCTTTGATACCCTGATTAGGAAAGGCACCTGAGAGGCGCCAGTTACCTCCCAGAGACCTATAAGATCGCACAGACTAGGCCTCCTCCGGATTCCATCTGCCGGTCAATGTCGGCTGGAAACCCCCCGGGGGAGGGCCTTCTCTGTAGCTGCTCCGGCCCTCTGGAACGATCTCCCCGTTGAGATCTGGACCCTCACTACTCTTCCGCCCTTCCGCAAAGTGACCAAGACCTGGCTGTTCCGGCAGGCCTGGGGCTGTTGATTTATCCAGCCCCATCCTAAGTTATGAATGTTGTGGGTTTTTTTAACTGTTGTTTTTTTTATTTTTTATATTCCCCCTTCCCTTTTTATTGTAAGCCGCCCTGAATCTTCCGAGAGTGGGCGGCATACAAACTAATTAAACAAATAAATAAACAAACAAACACTCTTAGCAAAAAACAATCTAGAACTCATTGATTTCATTTCACCCCTTTCAAGGAAGATCTTACTTGGCATCCAGACTTTAGAGTCTCAGCTGCACCATGTATTTTTTTTATTAAAAAAACAATAATTATTTTTATAGTGTATTTTATTGTTTCTTTTTATTGTTTCATCATCCATTGATTGTCTCCCACCATAAAATCTGTTGATATAGGGTGCATTATGCGGTATATTAGATCAAAATGCAAAGAGGCTAATAATATCTCTGTGTATAATATAGCGTTACAGTGTGACTATAATTGAATGGTGCAATGCCTTTATCCGGAATAATTTCTCCCTCACATTTCCACCATTTCTATCTTGTCTGAATGAGCTTTGGGGGTTCACTTTCAAACTTCTAAAAGTGTTTCTCATCTCTTATTCAGAAATTGTACAGCCTTCCTGCTGTCAGTCAAAAGAGATAAGTTAGAAAAAAATGTGTCATCCGCTTGCTAATATCATTTTAGTCCAAATTTCCAGCATAATCTTCAAGTGCCAATCCAACTTAGTAGCCAAAAAGGATACTATAGGAGAAAACTTGCATATAAATGTGTATTGCAAATAAGTGCATACAGTATGTTTCTTTCTGACCTGTGGACTTCAGAATTAATATTATTATTATTTATTAAATTTATAGGCCGCCCAATCCCGAAGGACTCTGGGCAGCTTACAGAGAAGGAAGGGAAAAAAAGAAAAATGAAAAGAACAGTTTAAAATTCACAACAGACATACGTTCTAATCGGGGCTGGACCTTAACAATAAGGTCAACAGTCCCAGGCCTGCCAGAACAGCCAGGTTTTAACAGCTTTTCTGAAGGCCATGAGAGTGGGTGAGGTCCGGATCTCTGGGGGTAGCTGATTCCAAAGGGTCGGATCAGCCACAGAGAAGGCTCTCCTCCGGGGGCCCGCCAGCCGACATTGTCTGGCTGACAGCATCTGAAGGAGGCCCAATCTGTGGGATCTTATCGGCTGTTGGGAGATATGTGGCAGTAGGCAGTCTCCTGAGGTAGCCATGCTCAGTTGAAATCCACAGGTCATAAAGGGACCATAGTTGCTCACCTCTGACCTATAGGAACCAAGACATCTTCCAACCCGAAAAACCTCCCTACCACTGTGATGATTATTAAATTAAGAGGTAACATAGGATGATAGAAATCTTTAGGAAGAGAATGCACAGTGTGCGCACACTATTGCCAATTTTCCCTGGAGTTTGAAGAGATAGAAGTTTGTCACTTCTTTGTGTGCAGGATGGGGGACGATAAAGGCTTGGGGCAATTCTATAAATTTAGTGTCAACTAAACATCTTAGTCTCTCTGTGAAGGAGAAGATCATTGGCGAAATCTGGTAGGAATTATGGTTTCCTTATTTTTTTCCTGCAGAGATGTGAGCATGAAGGGTGCCACATAAACCCCTGAAATGTAACATATGGAACCTTACAGATTACTTTGCAAAATAATTTTGGGTTTATAAAAGTTTTCTCTTTTATTCTGCTAAAGATGCAAAGAGTTGATCTTTAAGTAGGGTCAAGTAGAAACACGCAAACTGGTAAAGAGAGTAACCCTTGAGTAACCCTTTTTCCTGAGTTGATATTTCTCTTTGGGAAGCCGAATGCAATGATCCTTGTATGAAAAGAAGCCATTAGCATAAAATCTGCACTTCTTTCATCAGTCAAGATTTGGAAGATTCCCCACATATTCTTTTATAATCTTCATCATTGAACTCCTAAATACAATATGGTGATTTTTAAAAACGTGTACATAGGAATGCAGATATTTGTGCTATAAAGAAATCACAATTATTTATTTCATTACTTTTCAAAATTTAGTTTCAGAGGATTCATAATGTCATGAGTAGGTGATTCTGTCAGCACCTCTTCATTGAGTAATTAGGAAAGAAGACCACGAGACTCCATAGATAGAAATCAAGTGTACTTTAACTAATTATAAATGATTAGAAGCGTAGCAAAGCGAAGACTGATTATTTAGGCGTGAAAGCGATTGATATATAAAATAACCCATTCCCCACCCCTTGGCATCCAAGTTGCAGTCCAATCATAATTCTCCTAAGTGTCAGGTGTGAGATAACTTCGAAAGGCATCACCAAGATGGAATGTCGGTGCCATTAGCTTTGGCGGGAACCTCCTCCGCATGCGTAGTCCGACAGGCAGCTGAGCTCCAGAACCTTCCTCCAGCACAATTAGTAACCCCTCCCAAATACCATGCCCTCCCTCCCCGTTTCATGGCAGCTGAAGCAGCAGCAAAGCAGAGGCTGAGATTCACAAAATCATTGTTACCTTTGCTTTCACTGTGAACTAACAAAAAAGATACATCAAGTGGCAACTGGTTGCATCCTTTTATGATATTCAAAGCATTTATATTTCCAAAATACTAAATGCTTCTGATAAAATCAAGTAGAACCTCCTTCAAATCAAGCTCCATTCCTGATAATGCCGTTTAGCCTTCTTGAAAATTATACAGAAGCAACACAATGTCTTCTGGGAGTTATTTTTTCAATTATTATTTATTCCCCAGTCAACCTACAAGGCACCAGGCTAGAAATCAGGAGGCTGTGAGTTTTAATCTTACCTTAGGTATGAAAGCTGAGTGGTCACTTTTTGGACTGGTCACTTTTGGGCCAACCCACCTCGCAGGGTTGTTGTTGGGGGAGCAGCAACAACAACAGGAGGACGAGTATGTTTGCCACCTTGAGTTATTTATGAAAATAATATGATTATAAAAATGATTTAAAAATCTAAATAAATAAATAATCTAAAGGAAATAAAAACTCCTTTGAGTTCTCATCCAAACAATGAGCAGGTCAGCCCTTAGTTACAAAATTATCCAGGAGGATTCAACACAAGCATGCATCAAGAAATACTGAGAATATCGATAAGATCTCTACGTTGGACTCAGCTTCTTACTGTTACCCAAACTTTAAACTTTTTTTTTTCTTTAATCTCCTTTGTTTTAAGATATTTTAAACTGTGTTTGTTAAAAAGCTATACCGTGTACGGGCTCTGGGAAGTCGGGGGGAGGGAAGGGAGGTGGGGTTTTAGGGGGGAGGGGGGAAATATAGTATGTGTTAGATTTTAAAGTAACATGATTGCACTTGTATACTGTTGCTTTTTTAATTCTAGTGTAAAAATAGGACAAGCTGAATATATTGATAGACAATAGAAATACACCGAAGGGAGGAGTAGAGCGAAAGAAGAAAGAGGGGTAGAGAGGGTGGGAGAGAGGATTGGAGGCAGGAGGAGAAGGAGGGGAGGGAATGTATTGAGAGAGAGGAGTGATAGAGGGGGAGGGGAAGTAGGAAGTAGAGGGGAATGTTCGAAGGAAGAACGAAAGTTGGAGGGGGGTGAAAGAGGGTGTATGGTGGGTCAAGGTGGTATACTGGGTTTGTATTTTGGGGGGTATTGTCTATAAAAGGGAGGGCTGTGTTTATTATTCAATGTTATATGCCCCGGTTATGCACAGTATACATGTGATTGTATGGAATGAAATCGAAATAAACATTAAAAAAAAAAAAAGAAATACTGAGAATATCTTTAAACAGCAGCAAATATTGTCCCTGCTTTCTCAGTGCTTCCTTGACTGAATCAGAAGTATACCTTTCCTATTATCGGTTCCTGTTATCACAAGGTCTACATTTTCTCCCCTAGGATCTTCTTTCTCTTCTAGCCAGATCAGAATTTATTTCTGACTTCCAAGCTTGGTTGAATGTTACAGTATGTTTTGCCCTTAGAACTCTTCTAGAAAGGTTTTCCTGGGGAAAGCACTGGGATTTTCAGAGATGCGACGAGTCATGATCATTTTGTATGCTGGCTATTCCAAGGTCAAATCAGAATGCTTTTTTTGAGCAGTTTTGCATGCCCCGATCTCAAGGAACACTTCTCAACATAAGCCCATTATTCTAATATGGTCGGTTTGGAAGGCAATGTTGCCATATACTTTCCAGTAAATTGGGAATTCTAGAGGTTAATCCCAAAAAATAGAAATTGGTGGGTTTATTATCTATGGATTTACCAATGTTCTTTTTTAAATTAAACATTATAGCTTAGTATAATTGCTTATAAACAATAGGAATGCACCTTCGTATTTCTTTCGCCTATTATCTGGGTTTTGCACATCATTTATATTTCTACTGGAAACTGCAGTGCTTTGCCATTTATTTGGGGGGGCGGGGAGGCCCCCACTTTTTCTCAGAATTAAGCTTTTAAGCATAACACACATCCTTCAGATGTTTCTATTTAGGAAGGAGCATGCATGCCAGTGGTGGGATTCATTTTTTTTTACTACCTGTTCTGTGGTTGTGGCATGGTGTGCATGACATGGCTTGGTGGGCATGGCAGGAGAAGGATACTGTAAAATCTCCATTCCCATCCCACTCCAGGGGAAGGTTACTGCAATATCTCAATTTCCTCCGGATCAGTTGGGACTCGGGAGGCAGAGAATAGATGGGGCGCGGCCAGTCAGAGGTGGTATTTACTGGTTCTCTGAACTCCTCAAAGTTTCTGCTATTGGTTCTCCAGAAGTGGTCAGAACCTGTTGAATACTATTCCTGATGCATGCATAGCCAAACTGAAAATATAAAAAGCCAATGAACCACTAAATAAAACTAAACAATCACAGTCAAATACTACCCCCAAAAAGCTGTAAAACCAAACCTAAGTTGCAAGATCTTGTGGGTTACAAAATGTGACCATTGCAACAATGCGCTCTACATGGGGCAGCCCTTGAAGAGTATTCGGAGACTTCAATTCGTCTAGAATGCAGCCGCGCGAGCGATTGTGGGTGCACCTCGGTACACCCACGTTACACCTATCCTCCGCGAGTTGCACTGGTCTCTGGATCAGTCTCCGGATACGCTTCAAGGTGCTAGTCGTAACTTATAAAGCCCTTCATGGTATTGGACCTGGGTACTTGAGAGACCGCCTGCTGCCAATTACCTCCCACAGACCCATTAGATCTCACAGGGTTGGCCTCCTCCGGGTGCCATCTACCAGCCAATGCCACCTGGCTATTACCCGGGGGAGGGCCTTCTCTGTGGTAGCTCCGGCTCTCTGGAATGAACTCCCCGCAGGGATTTGGACCCTCACCTCTCTCCAGGCCTTCCAAAAAGCCATCAAAACCTGGCTTTGCCAGCAGGCCTGGGGGTGATGAGTTCCCTCCCCTCTTGACATGTATGGTTGTGTGACTGTTGCCTATTTTTATTATTTGCATTTCGTTTTTATGTTCCCCTTTTCCCCCATTTGAATTGTTCGCTGCCCTGAGTCCTCCCGGAGAAGGGCAGCATACAAATAATAAAACTCTATTCTATTCTATTCTATTCTCTTTTTGCATTTGGCCATTAGTGGATTAGAAGTAGTAAGTGATGCCTTGATTTGGACTTGGAAGCAAACTGGGACTTAACATGGTACAAGAGAAGACTCCTATCAATTTATATCATTTTTATGTAGTTAAAAGTCTAGCTGCAATAATATTCTAGTCCAACTAGCTGTAACTAATGCATGTAAGATCTTGGCTGCCTCGGAGTACCAGGAATTGATGCAGTCCTTGCAAAACGCTTGCTGCTAACAGATTAGATACATCACCATGCTGTTTCTGGGAGTGTGCAAAACGTTCTGAGCTTCAAACAGAGACAAAAATGCCCTGGACCCCAAGTTCAGGACCAAACATTTATTCTATATTGTTTGAAGTGATCCAGTATCCTACAGCTGAACTTATTTTTATAAAATTGCTTGACACCATGGAGACTGGAGTGTGCATCAGGTAATAAAACAGCGGGCATTCCATCCCTGCCCTCAACAGGAGCTAGTTGAGGAGATGAGAGCAGAGTGATGAAGAGTCAATTAGGAGCAGGTTCATAGATTGAAAGCCTTTTGGATTTAAGAAAAAAAAAGAGGGCTTTCCTAGCAAGGATACTGCTGCAAGTTTAAAATTATGGGATTGGTCTTTAGTGTTCATAGATTCTAATGCTGGGGTGGGGGTGGGTTTTTTTTTTTTTTTTGAGGCAATGTGCATCATTTTGTTTCAGTTCCTCCCTCCTAAACGCATTTGAGATAGCTAGATAGCTAGATAAGATAACTAGCTAGATGATGATGATGATGATGATGATGATGATGATGATGATGATGATAGATAGATAGATAGATAGATAGATGATATAGATAGATAGATAGATAGATGATAGATAGATAGAAGATAGATAGATAGATAGAAGATAGATAGATAGACAGACAGACAGACACATAGATAGATAGATGATAGATAGATAAGAGATGATAGATAGATAGATAGATAGATAGATAGATAGATAGATAGATAGATAGATAGATAGAAGATAGATGGATGGATGGATGGATGGATGGATGGATGGATGATAGGTAGGTAGGTAGGTAGAAGATAGATAGATAGATAGATAGATAGATAGATAGATAGATAGATAGATAGATGATAGATAGAAGATAGATAGATAGATAGATAGATAGATAGATAGATAGATAGATAGATAGATAGAAGATAGATGGATGGATGGATGGATGGATGATAGGTAGGTAGGTAGGTAGAAGATAGATAGATAGATAGATAGATAGATAGATAGATAGATAGATAGATAGATAGATGATAGATAGATAGATAGATAGATAGATAGATGATAGATAGATAGATAGATAGATAGATGATAGATAGAAGATAGATAGAAGATAGATAGATAGATAGATAGAAGATAGATAGATAGATAGATAGATAGACAGACAGACAGATAGATAGATGATAGATAGATAATAGATAGATAGATAGATAGATAGATAGATAGATAATAGATAGTAGATAGATAGATAGATAGATAGATAGATAGATAGATGATAGATAGATAGAAGATAGATAGATAGATGATAGATAGACAGACAGACAGACAGACAGACAGACAGATAGATAGATAGATAGATAGAAGATAGATAGATAGATAGATAGATAGATAGATAGATAGATAGATAGATGATAGATAGATAGATAGATAGATAGATAGATAGATAGATAGATAGATAGATAGATAAATGGATGATAGGTAGGTAGGTAGGTAGGTAGGTAGGTAGGTAGGTAGGTAGGTTTAGGTTTAGGTTTAGGTTTAGGTTTAGGTTTAGGTTTATTCGATTTATATGCCGCCCTTCTCCCAAGGACTCAGGGCAGCATACAACATTAAAAGAAACATATAATACAAAAGTTAAGAAGAAATTAAACAGGATATCCCAAACCCAATTAAAATTGACAATGACACATTTTTAAAAAAATAATTCAAATTAAAATTAACAGTAATCAATAATTTGATTTCTTTTGTTCAGGCCAGGCTGGCTTGCTGGAAAAGCCAACTTTTTAGGGCGTGTCGGAAGGACCGGAGATCGGGGATTATACGAAGCTCTGGGGGGCAGTTCATTCCAGAGGGAAGGTGCTCCCACAGAGAAGGCTCTCTCCCTGGGGGTCACTAGCCGACACTGTCTGGCCAACGGGACCCTGAGGAGGCCAACTCTGTGAGATCGTACTGGACGGTGGGAGGCTACCGGTGGCAGTAGGTGGTCTCGCAGGTATCCTGAGCCTAAGCCATGGAGCGCTTTAAAGGTCATAATTAGTACCTTGAATCACACCCGGAAGACAACCGGCAACCAGTGCAGGCCGCCTAAAAGGGGTGTAACATGGAAGCACCTAGGTGCCCCCATGATAACCCGCGCAGCCGCATTCTGGACCAGTTGAAGTCTCCGGGTGCTCTTCAAGGGCAGCCCCATGTAGAGATAGATAGATATAGAAAGATAAGAAGATAATATAATATGATATGATATGATATGATATGGTATGGTATGGTATGGTATGGTATGGTATGGTAAGGTAAGGTAGGTAAGGTAAGGTAAGGTAAGGTAAGATGATAAGATAAGATAAGATAAGATAAGATAAGATAAGATAAGATAAGATAAGATAAGATAAGATAAGATAAGATAAGATAAGATATATAATGGATGGATGGACGGACAGACAGAGAGATGCCTAGTGAACATCTGGCTGATTTTGTCTAACAGTGAGGTCAGTCTCCACCATAGCATATGAAGCATGTGACAAGATGTCACAGACCTACAGATACACAGCTTTTTGGTCTTTTGAAGACCACCTTTACCCATTTTAATCGATGTGATTTTGCCTACTTGGACAGTGATCTGGCCCAGGCTTGAGCGTTTCAAAAAGGCCTTAAGGTTTCCTCCTATCTCCACTTATTAACATGATTCCCCAGGCTTTATTGAAACATTCAGCTTCAGGTCCTTGCGAAATGAATGATATGCTCACAGGTATTGCCTCATTCAGGTCCTTTACATTTAACCAGTTTTGAAGAGCTACAGTTGTCCCAAAGTCACTGGTGACTGTGAGTCAATATTACATTGGGTGATTTCATGTGACAGTTTTATCCTTAGCAGTTCACTGAAAATCTCACTAAGAGCAAACTTATGAAACCTATCCAGTATGCGTTCAATTCCTGGGAGCTAGTAAACGTTAGCAACAATTACATGAAAGTAGCAAAGTGTTTGTGGAAAACATGTGTCTAATAGAATAGATCTATTCACCAGATCATTTGCAACATGAGCTGCTTGCAACACTTGTCTTACGATATATGAACAAGTGGGCAAATAACACTCTTAGGGGATAATTGACATACTTTGCTCCAATCAATGGAGTGGCAGAAAATATGCCAGACTAAATTTGTTCTAACTTCATAGCTAGTTTCTACGCAACCTTGGGTAATGAGACTACAAAGTGCAGTTTTAATATGTACTGCCTGGCAAGTTAAGATGAAATGGTGTGTAGATTTCCTGGCTCACTGACAAATGCGCGCACGGCAAAAGCGCGCCGACAAAACCGTGGCGAGAAAACCGCGATGTCAAAATCGCACCCACATAGGCGCGCCGACAAAAGAGCGCCGACAAAAGCGTGCCATCAACAAACAACGCGAAAACAACGGATTTAAAAATGACAGACTACAAGAATGTTATGGAAGAAGAAGTCGCTCAACTTTATGTATAAATTAAACCAGCTGGTGTCTTATTAATTAAAAGGATTATGCAAATAACAAACCAAAAAAGTGGCTTTATATTTACAAAATATAAAGTTTTGAAGAATGTTGTGAGAAGGGACAAAATTGAAAAACAATCATTTATTTGAAGGAATTAAAGCTCATTAAAAGTAAAAGGAATATGAAGTTGGTTTATTTATTCAAGGTGAAAATAGACATTATCTTGGATAACTTTTTGAACAACAAGACTTTAAGGATTCATTTATACATAGGTGAGATATGGGAAAAAGATATCATTTGTTGCATTTTAAGAGAAGGTGATAAATTGCTAAAGTTGTTTATACTTGTGAAAGAAGAAGTCATTTTTATATACTGTATATATTTTCTTTATTATACTTACTTATTTTTTTCTTTATTTTCTGTTTTTCATCTTATTTAATTTTTTCCCTGTTCACTTTCTCTTTTTTTTTCTTTCGTATTTTAGTTTGTACTACATTTAATCTTTTTAATTATGAGGTTTAATAAAATTACTATAAAATGCTTAAATCCCAAACAGTGTCATTATAAATGGTGGGAGACACAATGAATACAAATTATATAAAGCAAATTGTAAAATCCTTTTCAAAAGGTAGAATATGAATATTCAGCTATTCAAAACTAACTTAATTGCTTCATTTAATTGGATCCCAGTAGAATTTTATGGCCTATCAAGAAAAATATGAACATTTGTCAGTCACATTATGCACCTCAATTAGGTTCAGACAGTCTTGCTTCTTTCTACCTTGATGAAAAATCATTTCTAAAACAGCTTGATCTTTGATGCCATTTTTGGAGATGTTTGGCAAGGAACAGCTTTTCCATCCTGTTTTAATTTGAATATTCCTCAAAAATGTCCCTCTGGAATATCATGCCCCTTGAAGTGAGATCTTGGCCTTCTGTAAACCAGGCTCTGCCCATTGGCCTCGGGCCCCATTTGGGTCCATTCCATGTTGGAGGCGGTTGTTGGATTAGAAAGAAGATCCCAAGCCCATCCCTTAGTATTCTGATTCTTTAAGTAATTTACATAGAAACTTAATAAGGAGAGATCCAACCTAGGAATAAGGAGAAATTTCTTGACAGTGGGAACAACTGTGGGAGTAACTAGAAGAACGGCTTGCCTTCAGAAACTATAGGTGGTCCATCAGTGTAGATTTTAAGATTGGCCACTGAAATGATATAGGAAGTGGTGGCTAACCTTTTCCCCATTGCGTGCCAAAAGCGGGGGGTACGCACAGGGGATTTGTGCATAGGTGTGCCCACACCCATAATTCTATGTGCATGACCCCCACATGAATGTGTGCATGACCCCGCATGTGCATATGTGTGTGACCCCATGAGCGCATGCATGCATAATCCCACAAGTGCATGCATGTGCAACCCCACAAGTGCATGCATGCCCAACACCATGAGCGCATGTGTGTGTAACACTATGAGTGCATGCATGCTTGACCCCATGAGCCCACTGCCCTCCTCCCACTTTTGGCCTGCGATGGACCCGTTTTTCACCCTCCCCAGGCTTCAGAAGCTTTCTAGGAGCCTCCGGAGGGTGAAAAAAGTCTACCCCTCCCACCCCCGGAGGCCCTCTAGAAGCTTCAGGAGGCTTCAGAGAAGCCTCATAGGGGGGGGGGGTTCATTCACACATTCATGTGGGGGTCATGCATATAGAATTATGGGTGTGGGCAAAAAACGGCCCTATAGGCAATCCGGAAGTTCAGGAACAGAATTCCGGTTTGCCCAAAGGGCCATTTTCCACCCTCTGGAGGCTTCAATCTATTTATATCTACTATCTGAGGAAAGCCTCCTGAAGCCTCCGGAGGGTGAAAAAGGGCATATAAAGAGGATATATAATGTATTAATACAGATGGAGTCGGAAACAGAATTAGTTAAAGATTGTATGATAAAGTGGGCTCAAAATATTGAAGAACCAATAATGCTGGGTACATGGGAAAGAATATGGGTAACAAATGTGAAATTCACACAAGTTCAAAACCTGAGAGAAAATTTTTATAAGATGTTCTATAGATGGCATTTAGATCCTAAAAAGTTGGCTTCTATGTATCCGAATGTACAGCCTAAATGTCGGAGGTGTGGTTCTCTCGATGCTACATATTATCATATATGGTGGACCTGCCAAAAGGTTAAGGCATTCTGGATAAAAATATGGTGGGTCATGCAAAATATTTTTAAAAGAAAGATAAAGTTTACTCCTCAGTTATTCTTACTAGGTATATGAGCTGATAGGGCAATGCCTCGCGTGCCCTAACAAATGGCTCCGTGTGCCACGGGTGGCATGCGTGCCATAGGTTCACCATCACAGGTATAGGGTCTCCGGCTTGATCAGGGAATTGGACTAGAAGGCTTCCAAGATCCCTTTCACCTCTGTTATTCTGCTATGTGTTTATTTAATACTTAATATTTTAATGTTTCGTCTCTTTGTTTTTATGCGTTTTGTAAGCCGGGCTAGATCACTTGTCAGTGCGATGGGTGGCTTATGAATTTAATAAATAAAAATAAATATGCCTGTTAAAGTTTTGCAAGCTTGTTAAGCAGCTTTGAACGGCAACTTTCTTTTGGTTATTATAAGGATTTGTAGCTCAGGGTTGAAATGAGGAGTCCTTGGTGCTCTCTGAGCTTGGTAGTTTTCTTGCAGATATTTCATTACCCAAACTAGGTAACATCATCACCTGCACTAGTCTGATAATGTTACATGGTTTGGTAATAAAACATCTGCAAGAAAAGAACCAAGCTCGGAGAACACCAAGGAACCCCTCAGAAACATTCGTTGTTAAGAGACCACAAGTAATGATGTGAGGAGGCATATTGTTAATATGATTTAATGAACTATGTGCTGGCCCGCTAAGCTCCCTTCGAAAAATGAAATGCTGTGGTTTCGATTTTTTTTTAATAGAAAAATATTCAGTGGAATAGTTTAAAAAGCCTTAGGATGAGTCAGAAAGGTTGATAACGCCCTGCAGGGGAAGTGTTGAATGCATTTCTCCAGTCCAGTCAGCTCCATCCAAGGTTTAATCTTTAACTGGCTGGCTGAAGCCAACCTCCAGTTTAGTTTAGTTGGTCACCATAAGGAATTGGTCCATGCTCTAAACCAAAGGACTAGATTCAACTGAACAGGGAGAAATTTTATTTATTTATTTATTTATTAGACTTATATACCGCTTCATAGGGCTTTCAGCCCTCTCTAAGCGGTTTACAATATATTTTTTTTAAAGCAAATTGAGTCAGCAACTTGCCCCCACAGTCCGGGTCCTCATTTCACCCACCTCGGAAGGATGGAAGGCTGAGTCGACCTTGAGCCAGTGAGATTTGAACCGCTGAACTGCAGATCACAGTCAGCTAAATTGGCCTGCAGTACTGCACCCTAACCACTGCGCCACCTCGGCTCTCGAAATCAGCCCAACTGAACCCAGAGCATTTCCTGATGGTCATAGGCTGAGCTAGCAAGAACTTAATTTGACCCACCACATCAGAGGTGGGTTCGCACTAGTTCGGTGGAATCGGGAGTGGAAATGACGACTGGGTCTCCGAACTGGTAGATATGGCATGCTCGCCACGCCCCCATACTTGGTTTTCTGGTCACCACAACATCTTTCTTTGAGCTTTTTAACTGTTCTGCGCATGCACAGACCTATTTATAGGCAACTACAGAGCCGAGGTGGCACAGTGGTTAGGGTGCAGTACTGCAGGCCATTTCAGCTGACCGTTATCTGCAGTTCAGCGGTTCTAATCTCACCGGCTCAAGGTTGACTCAGCCTTCCATCCTTCCGAGGTGGGTAAAATGAGGACCCAGATTGTTGGGGGCAATATGCTGACTCTCTGTAAACCGCTTAGAGAGGCCTGAAAGGCCTATGAAGCGGTATATAAGTCTAACTGCTATTGCTATTGCTAACTGCACATGTGCGCAGCGCAACATCCCGCACACACTGAACCTAATGCCTGCAGAAACACTCCGCTGCACCACATGTCAGACGACAATTCAGATCTGAAATGATTCCATAAAGTCGGACTTCATGGAACCAGGAGCTGAGAGTTGTAAGGAAAAAAAACATGTTGATAAAACTTGATTTGTTGTGCTAAAATTGTTGACATAGATTGGTTTAAGGGCAAGAGTGGGCAAAGGTGGAAGCAGAAGTCAGACGCAGTAACAATTCACAGGAATCAACCATTCTCCCCGTTCAAAAGCAATAATGTCCATTACGCTTGATGAGCAGGAAAGACAGAAGTAAGATTTGAACTTTCTTTCTCCTATAGCAGTGATTCTCAACCTTGTCAACTTGAAGATGTCTGGACTTCAACTCCCAGAATTCCCCAGCCAGTGAATGCTGGCTGGGGAATTCTGGGAGTTGAAGTCCAGACATCTTCAAGTTGACAAGGTTGAGAAACACTGTCCTATAGATAGCAATCTCCTGTGACGGCTTCCTTTATTAATGATTTTTTGAAAGGTCTGCAATAAAGCTAGGTTATCGAGAGCTGTGCCGTTGCTGCCTGTGAGGCTCCCATATTGGTGATCTGCTTTTTTTAGGATTTTTTAATCTGAGGAAGAAAATCAAATCTTCTTAAAAAATAACCACTCTTCCAATGTGTCAGTCTTCAGAAAATTGAATTACATCATCCTCAATCCCTAGGAAATATATCCTGCGTGCCAAAAAAATAATGGAAGACACCACTTTGACAGAGATGAAATAAAACATTTTTCTGTGAAGCCAGAGATATGCGTAACTCTTCCCAAGACTGCCATTGTTGATACTAGAACATGTACTCTTCTCATATTTTGTTGCATTTTTTGAGCTGTAACGTCGTTTTGACATTTTTGAAATGTGCACACTCTTTCTTTCTGAATTTTTATAATACTGGGCCCACAGCCTTGGAACTATACTCACGATTAAAGTTATTGAAAAGTTTTGGTGGATTATACATACTGTATATAAAATCCTAAAACTATTTTACAGCTAAAACTATCTTACATTGACACCATTCCCTCTCTTTCTCCACGTCTGTTGGGCTTTGGAAAGCATAGCAATAGCAATAGCAGTTAGACTTATATACCGCTTCATAGGGCTTTCAGCCCTCTCTAAGCGAGTCAGCATATTGCCCCCAACAATAATCCGGATCCTCATTTTACCCACCTCGGAAGGATGGAAGGCTGAGTCAACCCTGAGCCGGTGAGATTTGAACAGCCAAACTGCAGAACTGCAGTCAGCTGAAGTAGCCTGCAGTGCTGCATTTAATCACTGCGCCACCTCGGCATCTCAACTTCTCACCCACTTCTTTCTGACAATCTCTTTTACCACATTCAACCATCTCAGTGTTCACCTCACCTTCCTCTCAACCCATTCATGTTTTTTTTTCAATTCAATCCTTATTCATCCACTATGCAACAAAAGTATTTTTTAGTATTTTAGTATTTTATTAGGATTTATAGGCCGCCCTTTTCCCTGAGGGGACTCAGGGCGGCTTACAATCATTAGGGAGGGGGTGCAATTCAAAATAGACAATATGTGAACAAAATAAAATAATAAAAACACAGCTTGCATTCAACATTCAACACTCGGGTGGGGCAAATTAGAGGCTTATCCCCAGGCCTGTTGGGATAGCCAGGTCTTGAGGGCTGCGCGGAAGGCCTGGACGGTGGTGAGGGTGCGTATCTCGACGGGGAGATCGTTCCACAGGGTCGGAGCTGCAACAGAAAAGGCTCTCCTCCGTGTAGTCGCCAGTCGACATTGACTGGCGGATGGAATTCGGAGGAGGCCCAGTCTGTGCGATCTTATCAGTCGGAGGGAGGTAATCGGCAGAAGGCGGTCTCTCAAGTACTCAGATCCACTACCATGAAGGGCTTTAAAGATGGTCAACAGCACCCTGAAGCGCACCCGGAGATCGACAGGTAGCCAGTGCAGCTCGCGGAGGATGGGTGTTATGTGGGCGAACCGAGGTGCGCCCACTATCACTCGTGCGGCCGCATTCTGAACTAACTGCAGTCGCCAGATGCACTTCAGGGGCAGCCCCATGTAGAGCACATTGCAGTATTCCAGCCTAGAGATCACAAGGGCTCGAGTGACTGTTGTGAGAGCCTCCCGATTCAGGTAGGATCGTAACTGGCGGACCAGGCGAACCTGGGCAAATGCCCCCCTGGTCACAGCCGACAGATGATGGTCAAGAGTCAGCTGTGGATCCAGGAGGACTCCTAAGTTACGAACCCTATCTGAGGGGTATAAAATTTGACCCCCCAGCCTGATAGATGGAACATTAGCCAAATTGTTGGGAGGGAAACACAACAGCCACTCGGTCTTGTCCGGGTTGAGTACCAGTTTGTTAGCGCTCATCCAGTTCTTAATGGCCTCAATACCCTGGTTCATCACGTCCACCGCTTCATTGAGTTGGCACGGGGCGGACAGATACAATTGCGTATCGTCCACATATTGATGGTATTTTATCCCGTGCCTCCGAATGATCTCGCCCAGCGGTTTCATGTATATGTTAAATAGTAGGGGGGATAAGACTGAACCCTGCGGCACCCCATATTTTAGGGGCCTCAGGGATGATCTCTGCCCCCCGACCAACACCGACTGCGACCTGTCCAAGAGGTAGGAGGAGAACCACTGCAAGACAGTGCCTCCCACCCCCACCTCCCGCAGTCGTCGCAGAAGGATACCATGGTCGATGGTATCGAAAGCCGCCGAGAGGTCAAGGAGAACCAGGATGGACGCATGGCCTCCATCTCTGGCCCTCCAGAGATCATCGGTCAATGCGACCAAAGCGGTTTCTGTGCTGTAACCGGGTCTGAAGCCGGACTGGAAGGGGTCAAGGTAGCTAGCTTCTTCCAAGGCCCGTTGAAGCTGGAAGGCCACCACCTTCTCAACAACCTTCCCAACAAAGGGAAGGTTGGAGACAGGACGGTAGTTATTTAAAATGGCTGGATCCAAGGATGGTTTCTTCAGGAGGGGTCTCACCACCGCCGTTTTAAGTGCGGCGGGGAAGTGCCCCTCCCGAAGGGAGGCGGTTACGACCGCCTGGATCCAGCCACGTGTCACCTCACTGCTGTTGGCAACCAGCCAGGAGGGACACGGGTCCAGAATACAGGTGGAGGCACTCACAGCTCGAATGGCCTTGTCCACATCCCCAGAGGCAACATCCTGAAACTCAACCCAGAGATGGTTTGCCAAGTGATCCTCTTGTGTCCCGGCTGGATCTGCAGCGGTGGAGTCCAAGTCCGACCGAAACCGAGCAATTTTGTCCGCTAAGAATTGGGCATAATCCTCAGCTCTACCCTGCAAGGGTTCCCCCGTATCCCTCCTATTTAGGAGGGAACGGGTTATCCTAAACAGGGCGGCTGGGCGGGACTCAGCGGACGCAACCAAGGTGGCAATATGAGATCTTTTTGCTGCCCTAAGTGCCCTGATGTACTCCTTGGTGCAAGTTGTTAGGAGTGCTCGTTTCGACTCGGACTTATCGGACCTCCACAAGTGCTCTAGGCGTCTCCTCCGGCGCTTCTTCTCCCGGAGCTCCTCGGTGAACCAAGGAGGTCTCCGGGATCCGCTGACCCGGAGGGGCCATAGTGGCGCAATCCGGTCAAGAGACTCCGATGCCGCCGAGTACCAGGCAGCAGCCAGAGTCTCCGCCAAACTGTGGGCGAGGGTATCAGGAATAACCCCATCTCAACATATTTCATGTTTTCTACTGGTTGTTGTTTTTTATTCAGTTGTCATTCATTCATCATCCAGTTCAGAGGAGGGTTCCGGCCAGCACAACTGCCAGTTCGTTTATGTGGGGGGTTTGCGCCCATGCACAGTACAATTAAAATTATTCTGTGCATGCACAGTACTGAAAACCAAGATGGTGCCACTGACTGGGGAACTGATTCAGGACATGGCAGGCTTGGGTCACTGCTGGTTCCAGCAATGCAGGCTGCTAAACCACTATTGGTTCAGCCGGACTGGTCTGAACTGGTAGGAACCCACCACTGATCCAGTCATTCTTCACCTTCTCAGTTGTTGTTGACCCACAACAGTGGTGGGTTTCAAAAAATTTTTGAACCTACTCTGTGGGTGTGGCCTCCTTTGTGGGAGTGGCTTGCCGGCCATGTGACCTGGTGGGAGTGGCTTGCCGGCCATGTGTTTTCCCCCCTCTCTCTCTCCTTCCTTTTGTCTCTCTGTCCCTTTTTGCTTTTTTTTTCTTTCATCTCTCACTTTTTCTTTCTTTTTCTTCTTTTTTTCTTTCTTTTTCTTTCTCTTTCTCTGTGTGAGTCTGTCTGTCTGTCTGTCGAGCCGAAGTGGCGCAGTGGTTAGGGTGCAGTACTGCAGGCCACTTCAGCTGACTTCTATCTGCAGTTCAGCGGTTCTAATCTCACCGGCTCAAGGTTGACTCAGCCTTCCATCCTTCCGAGGTGGGTAAAATGAGGACCCAGACTGTTGGGGGTGATATGCTGACTCTGTAAACCACTTAGAGAGGGCTGAAAGCCCTATGAAGCGGTATATAAGTCTAACTGCTATTGCTATTGCTATTGCTATTGTCTGTGTCTCTCTCTGTGTGTGTATGTGTGTGTTTGTGTCAGTGGTGAGTTTCAAAAATTTTTGGAACCTCTTCTGTAGGTGTGGCCTGCTTTCCGGGTCCACTGGTGGAACCTCTTATAACCGGTCCGGTAGATTTGACGAACTGGTTCTGCCGAACTGGTGCAAACTGGTAGGAACCCACCTCTGACCCACAAACACTTCTGAAGTATGCATTAACTTATAGCTTTCTTCTGACACATCCCTTTTCATTTCACATAATAAAATGGGCAGAAGCATATTACTACATACAACCCCTTCACCTTTTTTTCTGTAGTTATCCTCTCCTTGCAACAGACCACATACCATACATTACCTTTGTGCCAGAATTTGCAGTGCAAAGCTATACCTCTCTACAAAGGTATAAAATTCTTTACTTTTTCTGCTTCTCTGCATGACTTGTGATCATTTGCTCTACTTTCCTTATCACACAAAAAATACCTTGGTCTCTGATAAATTAATTGTACTCCATATTCCTAATTTGCTTCAGATAATCTAATATTAGCTTTGAACCATTCAGGTTCTTAGTTAACAGGATAGCATCACCTCCAGACAAAAATGTATGAACATTCACATCCCTAGCCAGCACATCTTTAGTGCCGCTATAGGCATTTTTATACATTTATACATAAATGCATTATATAACCAAGGACACATCATATAACCTTGTCTTTTTCCCTCTTCTCTATTGAATTATTCCCTAATCTATGTTTTCATATACTGCTTTTGTTGCATTCAGTAACTATCCTTCAAGACAATATTTGTATAGAACATTCACTTTATCACACGCTTCTCTAAATAAATGAAAATGTACAATGAATTCATACTTTCTAAAATGCGCTACGGAGAAAAACTTTGGATTTCAACTCCAGTCTCACATAAAGCTTCTTTGCACTTTCAAAATTTGGCTCATTTTCATTATTTGTATCCTTTCAGTCCAGTGGTGGGATTCAGCCAGTTCGCACCTATTCAGGAGAACTGGCTGTTAACTTTCTAAGCAATTGGGAGAACTGGTTGTTGGAAAAATTCCCCTTTTGTTTTTTCCCCACTTTACAGGGCTAATCCTGTAAGGACGGCAGGAAGGAAACATTCTGGTGTTGTTTCTAGTCTCATCTTTATTGACCTGCTTACAGAAACTGCCTCTCCAGTTAACCCTGATTACATTGTAACAGCTAAGGCAAAGCACCCATTGATGTAAGCAATATTGAGTTGGCCACGCCCATATGATCACATGACCACTATGCCACACCTACCCAGCTGGTCATTAGGGTAGATAACCAGTTGTTAAATTATTTGTATCCCACCACTGTTTCAGTCTA
This sequence comes from Thamnophis elegans, assembly GCF_009769535.1. Taxonomy (NCBI): domain Eukaryota; kingdom Metazoa; phylum Chordata; class Lepidosauria; order Squamata; family Natricidae; genus Thamnophis; species Thamnophis elegans. The sequence continues at coordinate 3,806,090 of NC_045544.1, forward strand.
TCAAACACCTTCCTATGCACACTTAATAGTCTGATTCCCCTATGGTTTTCACATTCATTTTTGCCACCTTTCCTTTTATATAGGAAAGCAAAACAGCACTCTCCAAGTTGCCTGACACAGATGTGCTCTTCACAAATATGTTCAACATTTTGCATACCTGCCCTATAAGCAAATACTATCCATATTTTTTTAAAAAAAATTCAATTAGCAATAGCAATAGCAGTTCGACTTATATACCGCTTCATAGGGCTTTCAGCCCTCTCTAAGTGGTTTACAGAGTCAGCATATATTGCCCCCACAGTCTGGGTCCTCATTTCACCCACCTCGGAAGGATGGAAGGCTGAGTCAACCTTGAGCCGGTGAGATTTGAACCGCCGAACTGCAGATAGCAGTCAGCTGAAGTGGCCTGCAGTACTGCACTCTAACCACTGTGCCACCTCGGCTCAATTGTACCGTCTACACCTGCAGCATTACCATTTTCGACATTCAAATGGCATTTGTGACTTCCTTTTAGCAACATTTTCTTTGGCAAAATATTACAATTTAGAGCACGGGTGTCAAACTCACGGCATCGCATTGCCCTCACATAACGTATTGTGATGGTTTTTCCCTTCGCGGAGCTGGGGTGGGTGTGGTCTGTATGTGATGCATCCATCCTGGAGGCCGCCAGTTTGACACCTTTGATTTAGAGCATCCACTTCAACCTAACTCTTTGATATATTACTACATCCCCAATGCAAAGCTCTGAAGTAGTCCTGGCAGTGTTCCATTACTTCCATTCCATCCCACAACATTTCTCATATTATGTAGCAATAGCAGTAGCAGTTAGACTTATATACCGCTTCATAGGGCTTTCAGCCCTCTCTAAGCGGTTTACAGAGTCAGCATATCGCCCCCACAGTCTGGGTCCTCATTTCACCCACCTCGGAAGGATGGAAGGCTGAGTCAACCTTGAGCTGGTGAGATTTGAACCGCCGAACTCCAGATAGTAGTCAGCTGAAGTGGCCTGCAGTACTGCACCCTAACCACTGTGCCACCTCAGCTCCTGTAAAAGGGTTTGAATGGATTGTCTCTAATATTAGGGGTGGGGATGTACTGGGCTGCCAGTTACATGCACACAGATGGCTTCTCATAGTATAGAAACTTAGTATATTTGATGCCATCATAAATCTTTCACCATAACAACACAAGGCACACTGTAAACTATGAGTGGCCAAGCACAAGAGCTTACTTTAGCAGACTAATGTGGAAAGCTTAGGATGCTCCAAGAATAGTCCATTTCTATGGAAGGATTCCAGGTAACCTAGCAATAAGATATTAAAGTCAGAGGAAGACAGAGTAGGGAACTCAAATACCATATTTCCCTGAAAATAAGGCCGGGTCTTATTTTCTTTTGACCCCCCAAATAAGCACTGAGCCTTATTTTTTGGGAGGTCTTATTATTTTTGAGGTGCAGGAGGCGGCCTGCGTGGTCACCTCATGGCTGCTGCTGTGTTGCAATATTTTCAGGGAGGGCTTATTTTAGGGGGAGGGCTTATTTTAGTGCATGCATTCAAAAGTCCAATATGGGCTTATTATCCAGGGAGATCTTATTTTTGGGGAAACAGGGTATGGTTTGCCACAAGGGGCCAGTCACAAAAATAGCAGTTAGCAATAGCAATTAGACTTATATACCGCTTCATAGGGCTTTCAGCCCTCTCTAAGCGGTTTACAGAGTCAGCATATTGCCCCCAACAACAATCCGGGTCCTCATTTTACCCACCTCGGAAGGATGGAAGGCTGAGTCAACCCTGAGCCGGTGAGATTAGAACCGCCGAACTGCAGAACTGCAGTCAGCTGAAGTAGCCTGCAGTGCTGCATTTAACCACTGCGCCACCTCGGCGCAGTGTGCGTGCTAGGACAAAAGTGGAGAATAAGTGATTGTCAAAATGTAGTATAAAATTTTGGGTATTTGAAATTACATTTGAAGAAACTTTGTCAAAAAGAGAAACAAACCATAGGACCAAGACACCAAAAATTTAACCGCTCGTAGAGAAATCCCTTGGAAATTAAATTTGTTCTATTGCAGGTTCATCCTTTTGGGAACTGACTGATAATCACCTCTATGATAAGTATATTAGAAGAGTTTGTGTGTTATATTAGATTTTTCATTAATAATTTTCTCAGAAATGTCCCTACCTAAACTTTAGAATCATTTTCGGAAGCCCTGGATTGATTATTCCTGCCAGATGAAAAGAGGATAAATCAAGATGAGGTCTCTGCAATGGGGCATGCTGATTAATGGAACAGCCTTCCCCAAGAAGTCCATCTGATGGATTCTTTATTAGCCTGTTCATTCATCCACAGTTTTTAAATGAGTTGCACATTTTCAACCAGACCCTGGGTGCAAAAGAGTGTTATAATTCCATTTTAAACAGATAAGGGTTACTTTATTTTATTTTTAAGCAAGAATTTTTAAGACTTTCTGAATAATTATTTGGGAATGACTCTATAAGTATAGTTTGCAAAAAATAAAATAGAAATAGCAATGTCGGCATTCCAAATATCATGTAGAATTAAATCAGAGACCAAGGCAAAACTATCCTTAAAGTTCCAATTTAATAAAGCAGACATTTTAGGCACATCTGTGTTAATCCCAACACTGGAAATGACATCAGAATTCCACCCAGTTAAAAGTTCATGATCTTGTCCCCACACCCACAATCCATCACATGGCCCAATCTTCTTCTTCCACGCTGGCATCCACACCCAGCTTCTTCCGGTCAGGTGTACTGGTGCGGAGACAAAGGATGACCTTGGCTTTTAGTAAAGAATGAAAACAATACATTCCACAATCCTACTCCTTCTATTCCCCCCTCCCATCAACTATACTAAAGAAACAGCATAATGAAATAAGAGAAAGTGTGGCAGGCCAAAATTCTAAAAGGAATATAATTGCAGGCCTGACAAGCAGTGAATATTTGCACAAAAGTGGAGGCCTTTGGATATGGGATCTGCCTCATTTTTAACCTCTGAAATCACTGACTTTTTTGGACCTTCACTTTACTGCCTCAAGTTCATAGCACTCATTCACAGTTAATATTCAGTCTGAAGGCAATGACTATGGCCTCGTGTACCGCGGTCTTCCCCTGCATGGTGCCCTTAGCTCGGACTACAGTTCCCAGAATTCTCAGTTCTATGCACCGATCTACCCCCTGAGATCCGGACCCTCCCCACTCTCTCGGCCTTCCGAAAGTCTACTAAGACCTGTCTGTTCCGGCAGGCCTGGGGCTGTTGATCCTCGATTGAGGTCCAGCCCCACTAAGAACTGAGTATATGTTGTGTTCTTTTAACCTCTCTGTTTGTATTTTAAATTTTCTAGTATTTTTAACTGTTTTTATGTGAGCCGCCCGGAGTCCTTCGGGATTGGGCGGCATACAAATCCATTAAAATTCAAATTCAGTTGGCATGTAGCTAAATGTGAACCATTTAATGCCCTTTCATCTGTCAAGTAAGGTTTCATCCAAATTTATGAAGAACCGACTAACTTTAATACACCAATTCTAGAACCAGCCATTGACGGTGAAATTCTGAACAGGAATTTTCCAGGCTGTTGATCTAGTTAATATTTTAGAAACCCTTTATATTGGTCATGCTATGTTTAGATTATATACCAATTATATTGCTGCCTCTTGATTTACCGACAACCTGGCCCTTCAAATATTTCATAGAAGCGAGATGAATTATTTTTACTCTTGATGGCTTGGCTTGAACACTGCCAAGGAGCAATTGATTTATAAATATAAGTAGCTTTGCTTGACACATTTAGTAGTATATTGTGATTGCTTGATGTTCCTTGAATATTTTGATAAAGATTAAATGAGATTTTGTCCCTCTTCATTTTATTATACTGTTCATACTACTCTTTCCTCCATTCTCCCCTCCCCTCCCCCCGCATATAGTTTCTATGGGGTACTGCACTTGTCTAAAAGGAATTTCCATATCAGATGTTACCTCTGTTGGAAATCTGGAGGTGGGAAACTATTTGTCTTGTTTTGATTATATAAATCTTCACCCACTTATTTCATTTTTAAGAGATTTGGGGTGCACCGAGAAACAATGAGAAGTCAGTGCAACGATAAATACAGAGAACTACAATAACATCACCTTTTTTGCTATTGATGTAATATCCATATATCGTGGCCTGACAAAAGCGCGCTTGACTAAAGCACGCCGAGTAAAGCACATCGCCAAAACCATGACATCATCAACGTGCCGACAACAGCGCGCCGACAGAAACGCAATTTAAGTTAAGGTAAGGGTTAGGTTCAGGGTTAATTTTAGGGTTAGGTTTAGGGTTAGGTTTAGGTTTAGGGTTAGGGTTAGGGTTAGGGTTAGGGTTAGGTTTAGGTTTAGGTTTAGGTTTACGTTTAGGTTTAGGTTTAGGGTTAGGTTTAGGGTTAGGGTTAGGGTTAGGTTCAGGGTTAGGCTCAGGGTTAGGTTCGGGTTTAAGGTTAGGTTCAGGTTTAAGGTTAGGTTTAGGGTTAGGTTTAGGGTTAGGTTTAGGGTTAGGTTTAGGGTTAGGTTTAGGGTTAGGTTTAGGTTTAGGTTTAGGTTTAGGGTTAGGGTTAGGGTTAGGGTTAGGGTTAGGGTTAGGGTTAGGGTTAGGGTTAGGGTTAGGTTTAGGGTTAGGTTTAGGGTTAGGTTTAGGGTTAGGGTTAGGGTTAGGTTTAGGGTTAGGTTTACAGCGCACTTCTTTCAGAGTGCTGTTGTTGATGTACTTCATCACTCATTCATCGGCACGCTTTAGAACTCGCAGTTTTGTCACCGCGGTTTAGTCGGGCGCGCTTTTGTTGGTCGCCCTTTTGTCGGTGAACCTCCATATATGAATGTTAATACTAGAATTAGCAAATATACATCAACACCTATGACTCCCATCAATCAGAGAAGGTCTTTCACAAGAGCTATGCTTCTCCAAGGGTTTAGGAAGCTATAGGAACCAGCTGTCTCATAGGAGGAAATCTCCAACAAAGAATGAATGTCCAATTTCTGCCCACTTCCTGGCATTAATCTTAGCAGGCGTAAACCTTCAGCAGGTGTAAACCTTTAGCAGACATTCTTTAGTTCCTGAGGCTAGCCAGGCAAAGCCAAGCTACGTAGGACTTGCTGGGTAATTAGTAGGACCTTGAACTGCATTTAGAAGCTTATTGATATCCAATACAGTTCCTGCAGCAAATTGTTACACAACAGTAACAAGAATATCCCTTAAGAATATTGGCAATTGCCTTTTGTTCCAGGGAAGATTTCTGGGTGGTGTTCAGACAATAAATCAATTCAGGAGATGATACTGGCCTAAATGACTATCTTCTGAAATAAACACACTTAATGAACTTCTGGGACCCCAATCTCTATCTGCTTTTCCACCAGGAGCCATGAATCAAACCTGACCCCAAATTGTGAGCCATGTATATCTCGTGGATGGGATAAGATTTATTGCAGACAATTCAGGGATTCAAGAGCATTAGCCTGGCCCAAGGCTCTTAGTAATTCAGGTGCCAGGTACATGAAGTGAGATTCAGGCATCAAAGATAGGAAATGCAAATAAATGTCCCATCTCCCATCCTTCCCACCCTATTATCCATCTCCACTTAACTACTAAAGCCAGAGTCTCTCAGTCACCCAGAGATGCACCATGCAATCACATCAGTCACTTACAATTGGCGGTTACATTCTAATATCCCTCAGCCTTCTGAAGGAATGGATTACTCTTTTTCCTTCCACCTTCTCCCACTCTGTCTATTCCTCACCCTTCTTTCTTTCTTTCTTTCTTTCTTTCTTTCTTTCTTTCTTTCTTTCTTTCTTTCCTTCCTTCCTTCCTTCCTTCCTTCCTTCCTTCTTCTTGCACCTTTGGAGTCAAGCACTCTTGTTGTCTGCTCTGGTCTCTACTGCATCTCTTCCAGCTCACATACGTAGCTATTCCCATAGCAGAGGTGGGTTCCTACCAGTTCGCACCTATTCGGTAGAACCGGATCGTCAAATCTACCGAACCGGTTAGAAGAGGTTCCAACAGTGGACCTGGAAAGCAGGCCACACCTACAGAAGAGGTTCCAATTTTTTTTTAAACCCACCACTGGTCCTTGGATATGATTATTCTACACTATCATGCTCATATTTATAAAACTCAGTGCCTCTGTGAAAGGTAAGGATGACTACTGCGTTTGTGGGGCAATCAGAACATTGCGTGTGTTGAAGTTGTTTTAACGCAAACCACAGATGCCTTTTAAAAAACAAGTTTACATCATATTCTTATGCATGCCAGTGCTGTGTGTGAAGTAATTTAAGGTGGTTCTGACAAGTGTCGTCGGCATCTTCATATCCGGTCACATGGGCGGCAAGCCACTCCCATCCGGTCACATGGGCGGCAAGCCACTCCCACAAAGAAGGCCACACCCACAGAGTAGGTTCGAACAATTTTTGAAACCCACCACTGTCCCATAGATTCCAACACTGATTGAGAGCATGCCAATAAGAATGTCTATGGCTCCTACAATTTCCCTTAGATTTAATGCCAGAAGTTTCCTTTAAGCTTATTCAGATTTCCAGGTTACAGTATCAGTCCTCTTCCAACACTTCAGAATGCCCCAGGCTCCATGGAAATCAGTCAGTCAGTTCCAAAAATTCAGATGACTGAAAGGTCAACTGCACAGTCCTAATTGAATCAGACTTTTGAATGAAACTGACCCTCTTTATATTTTAAATTGATTCAAATTAAATTGCAGCTTGAATCAGAATGATCTGATTTTTTTAATTGACTCCATTTGTTGGATCTGAACTTATACAACTTATTCAGACTATGAAATTCTCTCCTTAAGTATGAGAGATCCCAAAGTCCTGCTTTCTTTGGAATTAGCCATCCTATTTCTCTTACAGTGGTTAAGCTATTAGACTAGAACTGGGATAACCCACTTTCTACCTTCCATCTTCAGTCGTGGAAAACCTATTGGGAGAGAGACTTTGGGGCAGTCACCTCCTCTCTTAGTTAATCTACTTCACAGGCTGCTATTGTGGTTAGTCAAATTAAGACACCTTTGACTTCTGGAAAGAAGCCTTGAATTATTCAAAGGAAGATGAGAGATAAATCCAATCTATTACAATTATAAGATTATTGCAGATTATAGCCCGTGCACCACTTAAACTCTGTCGGTGCAAGAGTCAAAAATAAAATGAATGGCTAATAAAATATATTTCAAAAGTCTTAAGATTGTAAATATCCTTTTATTTCCAATATTTATTTCTGAAGCTAATTTCACCACAGTGTGAAAAAATCAAATTAAAGCAATGGAGCATCCAACAGCATCTAAATTAAAATAATCAAAACACCAATAGATTCAACTGTACAGTAGTCTGAAGTAGCAGATGAAGCAAGAGATGAGGCAACAGGTTCAAGAAGAACTGTGGTAATAGAAAGGTCTCTACATACATCAGCAGACTTTTCTGAAGAACTCTTTCCATAGATGTCTGTTTAACTGTTTATTAAATTTATAGGCCGCCCAATCCCGAAGGACTCCGGGCGGCTTACAGAAACAGAAGTTAAGAGAAATTAAAAACAGATAAAACAAGACAAATTTAAAAAGACACAACATGCACCCAATCTAAGCGGGGCGGGACCTCAATCCAGAGGTCAACAGCCCCAGGTCTGCCGGAATAGCCAGGTCTTAATAGCTTTTCAGAAGGCCATGAGAGTGGGTAGGGTCTGGATCTCTGGGGGTAGCTCATTCCATAGGGCCGGAGCGGCAACAGAGAAGGCCCTACTCCGAGGCGTCGCCAGCCGGCATTGTCCAGCTGATGGCACCTGGAGAAGGCCCATCCTGTGCGATCTTATCGGTCTTACGGAGCTGTGCGGCAGAATACGGTCTCGCAGATATCCGGGTCCTAAGCCATGTAGGGCTTTAAAGGTGATAAATGTCTATGGAGATTCTCAGTCATCCAGGTCATGGTCATCCCAAAGGTGCTTTTTTCAAAAGGCAACTTCAGAGCTAAAGAAGCTTCTTGGATGACAAGCAAAACGTCTTCAAAGAAAAACCAGGAAGTCCAGTTGCCTCTTGAAAAAGGTACTTTTGGGTCTTTCCATAGATCAAAGAGATTACTTCTACGAAGCTTCTGGTCAGGTAGTCACCTGCCTGAATTCTCACAATCTGCTCAGAGGACAAATGCAGATGAAGAATAAAAGAAAAGAGGAGACCATCAACTCAGGCTTCCCTCTGAAACTGTCCAAGCACTCCGTCTTTACTAATAGAATGCTCTATCTGGCTGCCATCCTATCACCAAGAAACTCAATTGTTTTGATTTCCCCATTGGAATCAAAGACATCTAAGCCTGAAAAATAGCAGTTAGCAGTTAGACTTATATACCGCTTCATAGGGCCCTCTCTAAGCGGTTTACAGAGTCAGCATATTGCCCCCACAGTCTGGGTCCTCATTTCACCCACCTTGGAAGGATGGAAGGCTGAGTCAACCCTGAGCCGGTGAGATTTGAACCGCCGAACTGCAGATAACAGTACTGCACCCTAACCACTGAGCCACCTCGGCTCTCGAAAAAGGATGTTCTAACTCTTCCTTTCCACCTACAGTCCATGGAAAATTTTAGGCATTGGCTGATTGAAACAAATTCCTTCCCATGCCATTGTATAGCCACAAGCATTGAGGTTGGATGTGGCTGAGTCCAGTGAGATAGTATCTGGATTTTTCGGAGAGTTTTAACTGAGATGTATTTACTTTTTTTTCTTCGTTGACTGTTTAATCACTTTACTCGGGTTGGAGTCAGGGCGACTGAATAGACCTGAGCATTTACTAGCTGGATGCCCTTCCTGACACCTACGTGGAGTTCACAGCAGATATTTTCTCTTTGTGCCCTGATAGAGAAACACCTGCCACTGCCTAGGAATGAACTCTCAACCTTCTGAGTAGGAAGCAAGCATCTTTATCTCTGGGGCTACCATGACACTCACCGAAATGTATTTACTTATTTTGTTTATATAGCTACCCATCTCAACTAAGTGACGCAAGCCCTCAGAGATTCCACGCACTGAGACAGAACTCCAGAGCATCACACAGGTGTCCTTCACAGAGATATAAAGCTAAGAATCACCAGCTTACATCACACCAAACTGTCAGATGACCTCACCCTGCAGTTCCAGGTAGAGAGAGCCGAGGTGGCGCAGTGGTTAGGGTGCAGTACTGCAGGCCACTTCAGCTGACTGTTATCTGCAGTTCAGCGGTTCTAATCTCACTGGCTCAAGGTTGACTCAGCCTTCCATCCTTCCGAGGTGGGTGAAATGAGGACCCAGATTGTTGGGGGCAATATGCTGACTCTGTAAACCGCTTAGAGAGGGCTGAAAGCCCTATGAAGCAGGGTATAAGTCGAACTGCTATTGCTATTGCTAAGTTAAACAGGAAGGGAAAAAATACGGAGCCTACATTTATCTGATTTTTATTCTGATTCCCGAGGGGGGGGGATGTTTTTGTTGTTTCGTCTGTCTCCAAGTTTATTTTTGGTGTTTTGTCTGTCTCCATGTTTATTTTTACAAAATAAGTGGCCACACAAGTCTTCTAAAACTTCTAAAATAAATAAATAACAAGAGAGAAAACATATTGTAAGGACAAATGCAGAAATATACAATTGGGAAATAAACAGTCTCCGATTCTATCACTGCCCTGCAAACGTTTGGATATTGTGCAATGGGGGAACCAGTGCAATGCTATGCAATTCAGCATCAGGTTTGCATCAGTCAGCCCTATTTATACTTTCCTGGGGCAAATCTCTCTTACCCAGGGGGGAAAAAAAGCTTTGCATTGTTTAAGATTTAGTTTTTTGCATCTAGACTGGATCAGGGAAATCTGAGAGGTCAAAGAACTGAGGGGGATGAAATAAAAAAGATAAAATATTTGAGACTCTTCCTCTGCAACCGGTTTAAATAGCCAAGAAAGGTAGCTTGTTGATATTTTCACTTCAATGTTACCCATTCAGAGCTTTTTTTTGTGGGGGGGAGGAAGTAAAAGAATTGAATTGAATTGAATTTATTGCATTTATATGCCGCTCTTTTCCCCACAGGGCACTCAGGGTGGCTCACAATCCAAGTCAGGGAAGGGGGTACAGACAAGGGATAAAAAAGACGAACAGAACAATACACAATTTAAAAGCACACAACAACCATACCATTCGAGGAGTGGGGGGCAAAAGATCTTTAGCCCCAGGCCTGTCGGAACAGCCAGGTTTTAAGGGCTTTGCGGAAGGCCTGGAGGGTGGTGAGGGTTCGAATCTCCGCGGGGAGCTCGTTCCAGAGGGTCGGAGCAGCCACAGAGAAGGATGTCCTCCGGGTAGTCGCCAGTCGACACTGGCCGGCGGATGGAATTCGGAGGAGGCCTAGTCTGTGGGATCTGATCGGTCTAGTGGAGGTGATTGGCAGCAGGCGGTCTCTCAAGTATACCCAGGTCCAATACCATGAAGGGCTTTATAAGTGACGAAGTGACTTATAAAGAAGTGAAACTACTACAGGAGGAGGAGGAGGAGAAAGAAGAGGAAGCTTCACATTTGAAAAAAAATCTCTATTCTTCTGAAGCAATTAGTGGAGTTTAATAAGGAGGAATGAATGGGTAATAAATATGTCCACCTCTTCTTTTCTGTACGGCAGCCTCAGGCATAATCTTAGATGTATCTTTACTGGGTAAGAGTGTCTTTGCCATCACAAGCAAGCAGAGCACCATTGGTTCCTCCCCCCCCCCCCTTGAAATAAACTACTCTTGGCCATGGCCGCGAGACAGCCTATGTCAAGTTGGCTTTTGCCCATTAGAATTCTAAGAGCAAAGGACGATGAATTACTAATAAAAGACAAAAGATCTCTCCTTTTTGACTCCCTCCAGTGAAAGCCACCTATCCCCTTGCAGTCTGCACAGAATCTTGCAATTATTTGCAAATGGCGTAATTGGAAGTTGTTTGAACAATCTCTCCCTATAATTAACTGCAGCACAACATTTCTCTAAAGTGCACAGGAGCTTCATTATGAATCATCTGTCTCCCGCTGAGTGATGTTATATTCTGAGGCACTTCCAAGAACAACAGTGCTGTAGTCAACATTTGGCATGGATAAAAAGAGGCTGTGGGGGAAGATCTTTTTTTATTCAGCAGCTGAGAAGAGTCTCTTGGTTGAGAAAGTCTCAACTTTAGCTGTGATTTCAGATTGGTGATTTCTCCTCGGTTTAACGTAAGGAGTCCGGCCTGTAAGAAGTTCAGTGAAAAGTAAATTACTTAATGAGAATCATGTTAAACACAAAACAGTTCACACCGTAAAACTGGAAATCATCTACGCAGTTCCAAGTTAATAGGGAAGAAAAGAAGGACAAATTAATCCAATTACTCGTTTCTTTAAAAGGGGGAAAAATTCCAGAACAATTTTTCACAATCTGCTTTTAGCACATTTGCCTAATTAATGCAATTTCACACAATAACAGAAATTCATGCTTCCATTAGCCGAGAGACTTGTGTAAAAGGACATTGGGTTTTGTCTAAAACATTCCTCTCAGCAGTAATCTCCTTTGGCCTGGAAAATATATGTTTATCATCACTTAACCTGGAAGTTCATGATATAAAGGTTATCCTGAAGTTAAAGGTTAAATCAAAGCAATATTTTAACGTGCATTAACCCTAAAAATAGGTAAGAAGCTTCGGCTGGTTTCACAGCATGGGACAGTGTTGCAACGGATTAAATGACAAGAGATTGTAGCCAATGAGAAATGGTGAAATATAAGCTAAATATAACTGTATATATAAGCCATGTTAACAATTTCATTTATGTGTGCAAAAAATGGTTTCACTGAACCAGCTATGTTCCTGCTTTCTAAATAGGAGTGGCAAATTGTATGAATGAAAAACTGTACAAAAGAGATGGTTTGCACTCATCCAAGAAAGGGACTGAGTTACTTGGCATTAAATTCACAGATTTTTCTGGATAAACATTTAAACTGAACAGCGGGGACAGAGAATTAATTGATACAGAACATTTCTGTCCCCAGCAATCTAAAACTCATAGAGTTATCAGTGCATGTAATATAGATGTTTGTGTGGGTAAGATTATCAGTCCTGCTGTCAAGCAAAACCAAGCATTTAATAGCGAGGGCCATACCATGTGCACGAATCATACAAGTGGCAAGAAAATAGGGGCAGTCAGGCATAACACAGGTTATGTAGACAGTAAACACAGGGTCAATCAAAATGGACTCAAATGTCTATACACCAATGCACAGAGTATGAGAAATAAACAGGGTAAATTAGAAATTCAAGTAAATGAGGGCAGATATGATATTGTTGCCATTACAGAAACTTGGTGCGATGAAACCCACAAATGGAACATACAGCTAGAAGGATTTAAATTATTTAAAAGAAATAGACCAAATAAAAGAGGAGGTGGAGTTCTGTAGAGATGTAGTTATAAGAAATAACTACATCTCTACAGAAATAGAGCACAACAATGATGAGAACTATCTTGAATGCATTTGGGTCAATATTGAAAGTGGGGGGAATGACATTGCCATAGGTCTATACTACAGGCCACCCAACCAAGCAGAGGAAGTAGATAAACTTTTTGCTAGTCAGCTAACTAAGGTATGTAGGAAGCATACCACAATAGTAATGGGGGATTTTAACTACCCTGACATCAACTGAGAAACAAACTCTGTACAGGTGGAAGATCCAACAATTTCCTAACAAACCTAGAAGACAACTTTGTTTCCCAAAAAGTGGAGAAGCCATATTGGACTTAATTCTCACTAACAGAGAGGAAATGATAGAAAGTGTTGAAGCTACAGTAACCTTTTGGACAAGTGATCATGAAATATTGGAATTCAACATTATGCAAACACAATTAGTATAACAAAGTCAAACTAGATTCTTGGACTTTAAGAGAGCTAATTTCAATAAACTTAGAGACAGCTTGGGAAGTATTCCATGGATGAGAATTTTGCAAGGGGAAAACAACTCAATAAGCTTGGGAAATTTTGAAAAAGATTATAAAAGCCCAGTCTAGCACAATACCAATGAAGAAGAAAAATAACAGGTCCCAAAAGCTAAGGCTCACAATGAAGAAAGGCTTGCCACAAAAGTAAAAAAATAACAAAAAAAAGCTTCTTCCAACATGTTGAAAACAAGAAAAAAAAGTCAAGGAAACAATTGGTCCATTGCTGGAGAAAGTGGAAAGAAAGTGACAAGCAACAGGGAGAAAGCAGAACTATTTAACTCATTTTTTGCATCTGTCTTTACACAAAGGGGGAAAAAAACCAGTCCAACTTATCAAAAACAGCACCACAAAAATCAGATTAGGAACACAAGTTGAAATAGGGAAGAAAATGGTAAGTGAGCACCTATCTACCCTAGACGAGTTCAAATCACCAGGACCGGACGTACCACATCCCAGGGTTCTGAAGGAACTGGCAGATGAGATCTCAGAACCACTGAATTATATCTTTCAGAGATCCTGGAGCATCGTGGAACTACCAGAGGACTGGAAAAGAGCTGATGTGGTTCCCATCTTCAAAAAAGAGGAAAAAATAGATCCAGGAAACTACAGACCTATCAGCCTGACTTCAATACTAGGGAAGATTCTGGAAAAGATAATCGAGCAATGAATTAGCGATAAGTAAACAAAATAAGTAAAATTAGAAATAAACAAAATAATAGCCAAAAGCCAACATGGGTTTGTCAAAAACAGATCATGCCAGACTAATCTTATTGCATTCTTTGACAAAGTGACAAAATTAATGGACCAGAGGAATGCTGTTGATATAATTTACTTGGACTTCAGTAAAGCATTTGATAAAGTACACCATAACTTACTACTAGATAAAGTAGAAAAATGTGAGTTAGACAGCATCACCACCAGATGGATTTGTAACTGGCTGACCAACCACACTCAATTTGTAGTCCTCAATGGAACTGCATCTACAAGCAGAGAATTATGCAGTGGAGTACCCCAAGGCTCTGTTTTAGGCCCAGTACTCTTGGTGTCAATTCAATGGTGAAAAAGTAAGGTTCTACATTTAGGCAAGAAAAAACAAAATGCACAGGTACAGTATAGGTCTGGGATGATGAACCTATGGCACGCGTGCCATAGGTGGCACACGGAACATTTGTCAGGGCACACGAGGCGCCATGTGCGCGCTGGCCAGCTGAGTTCACCCTCTTTTAAAGCCATTTTTCTCCCTCCCCAGGCTCCAGAGGCTTTATAGGAGCCTGGGGAGGGCAAAAAGAGCCTCCCCCCCTGGAGGCTGGTATAGGTAGTACCTGGCTCAATAATAGTAACTGTGAGGGGGATCTTGGAGTCCTAGTGGACAACCATTTAAATAGGAGCCAGCCGTGTGCAGCAGCTGCCAAAAAAGCCAACACAGTTCTAAGCTGCATAAACAGAGGGAGAGAATCAAGATCACGTGAAGTGTTAATACCACTTTATAATGCCTTGGTAAGGCCACACTTGGAATACTGCATCCAGTTTTGGTTGCCATAATGTAAAAAAGATGTTGAGACTCTAGAAAGAGTGCAGAGAAGAACAACAAAGATGATTAGGGGACTGTAGGCTAAAACATAGGAAGAATGGTTGCAGGAACTGGGTATGTCTAGTTTAATGACAAGAAGGACTAGGGGAGACATGATAGCAGCCTTCCAATATCTCAGGGGTTGCCCCAAAGAAGAGGGAGTCAAACTATTCTCCAAGGCACCTGAGGGCAGAACAAGAAGCAATGGGTGGAAACTAATCAAGGAGAGAAGCAACTAACAACTGAGGAGGAATTTCCTGACAGTTAGAACAATTAATCAGTGGAACAGAAGCTGCCTCCAGAAGTTGTGAATGCCCCAACACTGGAAGTCTTTAAGAAGATGCTGGATTGCCATTTGTCTGGAACGGTATAGGGTTTCCTGCCTAGGCCGGGGGTTGGACTAGAAGACCTCCAGGGTCCCTTCCAACTCTGCTATTGTATCGTATTGTATTGTATATAAAAGAAGGCTACAAAAGGCAAACGAAACTTTGAAGTCCATGGACATTTCTCTATCAATTAAATCAATGAGATTAATTATCCGTGATTTCTGTTAGGCCCATATAGATGGACTCCAAAAGTACAATAAAACCTTTCTCCCCCTCAGCTTTTTCATCAAATGCCCCCCTTCTCAGCAAGGCTGATCTGCTTCAGTCTTACCTTTCAAATGAAGCGACATATTGTTATTCTAATGAAATGTTCAGTTATTCGGATGCAAAAGAAATCATTTCAGTTCCTTTATTTATAATGTGAACTGATGAATACACTTGCATAGCAACGATGCGTTTTTATTGCATACTTACACATACATGCTCATTGACAATCACTTGTAAGTAACGTTTTAAGCCAAAGTAACATCAAGACTAACAAGGTTATTTAATCGTTTCTTTTTAATTATTACACTTTCCTCAGTTAAGGTTTGATTAGCATGGGATAATCATTTTAACAAGAAGGAGGAAGCGGTAATTAAAACAAAGACCGAGGCTCCTATATTTGACTTGAACAAATAGTTTATAATGGAAACACAAAACCTGATTAATCAACATGTTCTATTTATACTAGAAGAAGTGGGAGGCTGTCGGTAACAATTTGTGTGTTTTGTATGAGCTCAGTTCTTATAAGCCTTAGACATAAATGCTTCTTCCTTGAAAGATCAGCATTTTTTCAGAGAGTAAGTATAATCAATCAGCTCCAAAACCTCATGAATGTGGAATCCTACCTCGGCTAAAATCGGTTCCTGTTGAGGATTGCCAATCCCTTCACAGTAAAATGTCTTCAGGATCCCAGTTCAATTATCTGGAAATCACCTCCATCTTAACAACAGCGAGTTTATAAAATGTTACAAATTACAAAGTTTTGGCTGTGTGTTGTACATTTAGCAATAGCAATAGCAGTTAGACTTATATACCGCTTCATGGGGCTTTCAGCCCTCTCTAAGCGGTTTACAGAGTCAGCATATCGCCCCCAACAACAATCCGGGTCCTCATTTCACCCACCTCGGAAGGATGGAAGGCTGAGTCGACCTTGAGCCGGTGAGATTTGAACCGCTGAACTGCAGATAACAGTCAGCTGAAGTGGCCTGCAGTACTGCACTCTAACCACTGAGCCACCTCGGCTCTTTAGAGTCCTGTCCTGTGCAGATATGCGATGTTTCAAGGATGAACATTCAAACTGAGACTGTAGAAAGAAAATTTTCTTGCCATATTCTCTTAAGTAGAGGTTTCCAAATGCTTCAGCTCATTGATCCCTTTCTGAAGTATCAGATTGTTCATCAATCTCTTAAGTTTTTACAATCTGATTTGATTTGATTTGATTTGATTACATTTATATGCCGCCCTTTTCCCCAAGGGGACTCAGGGCGGCTCACAATTCAAATCAGGGGAGGGGGGTACAGACAAGAAATAAAAAGACGGAACATAACAATACATAATTTAAAAACACACAGCAGTCATACCATTCGAGGCGGGGGGCAACAGCTCTTTAGCCCCAGGCCTGTCGGAACAGCCAGGTTTTAAGGGCTTTGTGGAAGGCCTGGAGGGTGGTGAGGGTTCGAATCTCCATGGGGAGCTCGTTCCAGAGGGTCGGAGCAGCCACAGAGAAGGCTCTCCTCCGGGTGGTCGCCAGTCGGCACTGGCCGGCGGATGGAATTCGGAGGAGGCCTAATCTGTGGGATCTAATCAGTCTATTGGAGGTAAATCATTTTACTGTCTTAATCTGGAAACCATTTCATAAATATCTTAATAATAGAAGAAGGAGAAAAGAAGGAGCTGGAGAAGATAATAAAATACAAAGACCTGCAAATAGAAATAGAACAACGGGGGCAAAAGAAAGCAAAGATAGTGCCATATTCATAGGTACCTGGGCACAATCCCAAAACATCTGGAGCACCATTTGAACACCCTCAGCATTGAGAAATTCAGATTCATTGACAGCTCCAATTCTGTGATGTTCTCTAACACCACAAAACATCAACCTCTGCCTATCCCAGGTCCTTAGGAAGGACTTGATAGGTGAATACAAATGCCAAATCCAGTCTGAACATCTGGTTAATTGTGTGACAAACTGTGGATAGTCTCATTGACCTAGGAGTCAATGTTGACAATTTTGGAGAATCCATCTCTTAAACTACAGTGAAAATCAAATGAAGCAGAGCATAAAATGAGAAAGGGATGAATAGTAGCAGGAAGAAGAATAAGGAGAAGATAGCAAATTTAGCTATATGTGGGAATTTCCTTCCCAAATTCATTTAATGTTCATCTCTCCAATACTATAAATAAAGGATGGGTTATTAGAAGAAGAAATATTTATTTGTAACCTTATCAACAGTGAAGAGTTATTAAGTTTGTTATACTTGTGGTAAAGATCAGAAGTCATTTTATTATATATTTCATTTCATTTCTTTCTTTCTTTTTTCTTTGCACTTTTTATTTCCATTTCTCCTTTCTCTGAGTTTAACTCGTATCAGCTTTTGCTATTGTAATTAAAATATTCAATAAAATTATGAAAAAGAATCAAAACCCCATAGAATAACCTACTTCAAAAGTCACTTTAAGTTAAGTTGCTATAGTTTGATTGTAATTAAATTTCATCCCGAATATCATTTAACAGAAAGTAGATCAGCTGTCAGTAGTGCATCTCTCATGCCAGATTTCTAGCACAGTCAAATCCTATACAATAATGTAACTTGTCTCCCCACACAATTGTTACACAATTGTGATTCTTTTTTCAAATTTCATTTGCTAAAAAGCACCCTTCTGGAAATTTCTGAATTCTAGGATCTGTGTCTAACTGTGTTGATGCGAATTCTGGCCTGTGAATTTTCCCTCCCTCATATTATCCCTTCAAATGGCAAAGCTTGCTCCCCTCCGAAGTCTGAATCTGCTCCTTTCAACTGTAAACCATCTGGACTGGTTTCCTGATCCTTTCTAACGCCTCATGCTGTCAAATTGATCTTTTCTTGCTATAAAGTCTTGACCAGAACTCTTGATTAATCATTTCCTTACAGAGCTTCAATCCATCAATGCTAAATTCTTGCCATTCTGTTCTAAGTTGTAGTAGGAATAACCAACGTGGGCTCACTAGCTCAAGCCCAATATAAAGTTGAAAAGCGAGGAATGTAGCCAGCAAACCAACTCTTGACCCAATCATGGCTTACCACATACAAAGGAGTATTTCCCCAAGCAGAGCTAAGCTTGCCAGCCCGCAGTGCCAACCCTCCTGGCGCCCTCTAAAACTCGGAGATCAGAGGCGGCAAAGCTATGCCATCCGCAAGGGCAAATCAAGGGTCATTCTTTCAAGTCAGGCCCAGAAGCTTTCTTCTGCCCACCCTGGCTCTCCACCAAAGGCATCTGCCAACCCTGCTGGTGCCTCCAAAGCTCCAGGGAGCAGAGGGTGGTACAACATATACCCTCTGATCAGGGCAACCTCATCAATCACAAGATGCTGTCTCCACTCTGAATTGAGCACATGTGGTTGTGACAAAAGACCTAATTTCTTTGCTAAGACACGCATTGGCAAATGTGGTCGCTGATTACGTATTTCTCTTAGAAGACCTTGCAAAAATAGGCAGATCTATACTCAAGGACAGTGTAGTCTATTGGTACCAAATTAACAGTCAAGGGGAGAGCATATACTGTAAAACCAACTTTGACTGGTAAGTTCCTAGAGGAACAATTAAAAAAAGGCAATGTAACTGGCGAGATCTTTTCCTTCGAAAATTTGCACAGCTTCACAAATCTGCCTTCCAACGCCCTGTTCTAAAGGTGGCATCGTTATAACTTTCAACCATTTTGGTTATGTGTGGACAGGGATGTATATCAAGAGCCGAGGTGGCACAGTGGTTAAATGCAGCACTGCAGGCCACTTCAGCTGACTGCAGTTCTGCAGTTCGGCTGTTCAAACCTCACCGGCTCAGGGTTAACTCAGCCTTCCATCCTTCCGAGGTGGGTGAAATGAGGACCCGGATTGTTGTTGGGGGCGACATGCTGACTCTGTAAACCACTTAGAGAGGGCTGAAAGCCCTATGAAGTGGTATATATAAGCGGTATATAAGTCTAACTGCTATATCAGTTTACCCAAACAGCATTATTAGGCATGGTAGTTTATGAAGGACACAGACTGCTGGGGAATTCTAGGACTTGAAGTCCACAAATCTTAAAGTTGCTAAGGTTGAAGACCCTTGCTTTAAATGATGCTATTTTTCAGCTCTGGTATCCCTGCCCATCCCACTCTTCAAGACCTTATCATGCGGTCCCTGTATTAGCTTAGGCAGGACCACAGTGGGATACACTTCACAAATAGTATTTCTCGCTAAACACGTTCGACTGTGCAGATCGAAACCTTACCTGCGTTGGACGAGTGAAATAGGAAGGAGGCAGGATTGAAGAACTCTGCTATTTCTCTTTGAAATGCAGCTTCTTGCTGAGTGCTACAAAGAAGATGGCAGAGTCTGAAAGAGGGGAAAAGCTATGTTCGTTGTCTCGTTCTAATGTACTATGTTCAATTCTTATTTTTCCAGCCCTTTTACAATAGATCAAAAGAATTGCACAACCTTTATTCTTTGATCTTTAGTTTTATTCTTTGACTCAGCCGCACGAAGTATGGCGGACCTCCTTTTTTCTCCCCTTTCTTTCTTTCATTTAACATCCTGGTGTAGCTTTTTCTATGAAGCCCACTTCACCTTAATGAGATATCCAATTCATTGAACAAGGTCTATCTAATTAACAGGGAGCCACTGTTCATTGAAATTATTTATTTACAAGGAGAAGAAGCCACTCAAAGATTTTTGGCCCTAATAGCTAAGGGTTAAGTGCTGTATATATTCAACACAAAGCACCCACATTTTCAACTAGTGTTTTATGTGTACTCAGCCGGTGCAAAATCATGGATAGATGGATAAAAATATGAGCTAGCCTCTCCTAGCTACCCTTTGAACCTAGCCATAGAATCAGTTCACATCTGAAGACTTGTTGAAAAGTACAACTTTAGAAGCTCAAGAACTAAGCTTGGTCGTCTTCTTCTTCTTCTTCTTCTTCTTCTTCTTCTTCTTCTTCTTCTTCTTCTTCTTCTTCTTCTCCTCCTCCTCCTCCTCCTCCTCCTCCTCCTCCTCCTCCTCCTCCTCCTCCTCCTTCTCCTTCTCCTTCTTCTTCCTTCTTTTCTCTCTCTTTCTTTTAAAGGCAACCCCCCAAATTGTGTGTTCCCCCTTTCTTTTGGATCATTTATGGTTTAACTGTAGATCTTCTTCTTCTTCTTCTTCTTCTTCTTCTTCTTCTTCTTCTTCTTCTTCTTCTTCTTCTTCTTCTTCTTCTCCTCCTCCTCCTCCTCCTCCTCCTCCTCCTCCTTCTCCTTCTTCTTCCTTCTTTTCTCTCTCTTTCTTTTAAAGGCAACCCCCAAAATTGTGTGTTCCCCCTTTCTTTTGGATCATTTATGGTTTAACTATGGATTTTTCTTCTTCTTCTTCTTCTTCTTCTTCTTCTTCTTCTTCTTCTTCTTCTCCTCCTCCTCCTCCTCCTCCTCCTCCTCCTCCTCCTCCTCCTTCTCCTTCTCCTTCTTCTTCCTTCTTTTCTCTCTCTTTCTTTTAAAGGCAACCCCCAAAATTGTGTGTTCCCCCTTTCTTTTGGATCATTATGGTTTAAACTATGGATTTTCTTCTTCTTCTCTTCTTCTTCTTCTCTTCTTCTTCTTTCTTCTTCTTCTTCTTCTTCTTCCTCCTCCTCCTCCTCCTCCTTCTTCTTCTTCTCCTTCCTTCCTTCCTTCCTTCCTTCCTTCCTTACTTTTCTTCTCTCTTTCTTTTAAAGGGCACCCCCCAAACTTGTGCTGTTCCCCCTTCCTTTGATCATTTATGGTTTTTTAACTATGGATTCTTATCCTTCGTCTTTTCTTCTTCTTCTTCTTCTTCTTCTTCTTCTTCTTCTTCGTGTTCTTTTCTCCTCCTTCCTTCCTTCCTTCCTTCCTTCTTTTCTCTCTCTTTCTTTTAAAGGCACCCCCCAAAATTGTGTGTTCCCCCTTCTTTGGATCATTTATGGTTTAACTATGGATTCTTCTTCTTCTTCTTCTTCATTCTTCTTCTTAGTTTCTTCTTCTTTTCTTCTTCTTCTTCTTCTCTTCTCCTTCCTTCCTTCCTTTCCTTCCTTCTTTTCTCTCTCTTTCTTGTTAAGGCACCCCTCAAAATTGTGTGTCCCCCTTTCCTTGGACTCAATTTATGGTTTATCTTATTGGATTCTTCCTTTCTTCCTTCTTATTCTTCTTCTTCTTCTCTTCTTCTTCTTCTTCTTCTCTTCTTCCTTCCTTCCTTCTTTTCTCTCTCTTTCTTTTAAAGGCACCCCCCAAAATTGTGTGTTCCCCCTTCCTTTGGATCATTTATGGTTTAACTATGGATTCTTCTTCTTCTTCTTCTTCTTCTTCTTCTTCTTCTTCTTCTTCTTCTTCTTCTTCTTCTCCTCCTTCCTTCCTTCCTTCCTTCCTTCCTTCCTTCCTTCTTTTCTCTCTCTTTCTTTTAAAGGCACCCCCCAAAATTGTGTGTTCCCCCTTTCTTTGGATCATTTATGGTTTAACTATGGATTCTTCTTCTTCTTCTTCTTCTCCTCCTCCTCCTCCTCCTCTTCCTCCTCCTCCTCCTCCTCCTCCTCCTCCTCCTCCTCCTCCTCCGGCTCCTCCTCCCCCCTTCCCCTCCCCCCCTGGCATTTTTTTCCTCTCCCACTTTTTCATTAATGGTAGAATTGCCTTTAGGGTTAGCTTGTAACAATTCAGGAGAAATCAGTATTTATACTTCAGTCCTTGAAATATATTATTAGCAACTTTGTGGGGCTTTATTATTAATAAAAGTAAGCACGGAGGCTGATCTGGGTTAGCACTTTAGTGTGATTGGTGGGAGCTGAAATTTATTTATTTTATTTTATTTAGGTCTTATTCCAGACTAGTCTTCTCTCATGCCTACAACTTAACTTGTTTGGATGTTGCTTTTTTTGGGGTGTATCTTAACCACGCAGGGACAATTGAATTAGGAAAGCAGTCTTGGAAGATGAGTTTTAAATTTTACCCTAGCAGTTTGCTTTCTGAAATTCAGCCGTCGCATAATGCAGTGTTTCTCAACCTTGGCGACTTTAAGTCCTGTGGATTTCAACTCCCAGAATCCCCCAGCCAGCTCTGCTGGCTGGGGGATTCTGGGAGTTGAAGTCCACAGGACTTAAAGTCGCCAAGGTTGAGAAACACTGGCGTAATGGCTTTTAAAAGTATCTATTGGCATGAATTGAGGCTTCCCCTCCCACATTTTAAATCCCTTGAGAAGATTAATTTTCCAAGAAAAGACTGGGGAAGTTTTAAAGCGACCTCTCCCCCTCCAGATACAGCAATTCTAATCTGCATCAGAGCCTGGAGAGACGTTAGAATAAAATCTCCAAAATAAAAGGCAGAGGAAGAATGGGAGGGAATGTAAGAGTAGGAAAGAGGGGAGGAATGGGAAGAGGAGGGGAAGGGTAAAGGGGAGGAAGGGGAAGGAGAGAAGGGAAAGGAGAGGAGGAAGGAAGGAAGGAGAGAAGAAAGAGAAGAAAGGGGGGTAGGAAGGAGGGAGGGAAGGAGGGAGGGAAGGAGGGAGGGAAGGAAGGAGGGAAGGAAGGAGGGAAGGAAGGAGAGAAGGAGAGAAGAAAGGAGGGAAGGAAGGAGGGAGGGAAGGAGAGAAGAAAGGAGGGAAGGAAGGAGGGAATGTAGGAGAGAAGGAAGGGGGAAGGAAGGAGGAAAGGAAGGGGGAAAGGAAGGAGAGAAGGAGAAAAGGAAGAAGGGAAGGAGGGAGGGAGGGAAGGAGGGAAGGAGAGAAGGAGGGAAGGGGAAGGAGGGAGGGAAGGAAGGGGAGTAGGAGAGAAGAAACGAGGGAAGGAAAGAGGGAAGGAGGGAAGAAGTAGGACCGTTGTAAGATAAGATGGATCTATGGGATGATAAAAAAAGCAATCTTCAAGTATATTGTCAACAGGAGGGAAAAATTGTTATAAATACATATTATTAATAACAGTTATGAGATCATATAATTGTGAATGTATATATGAAATTGATAAAAAAAATAAAAAAATAAAAAATAAAAAAATATCCAAAATATTACAGTATATTTAATATAATACAAAACCTGATTCTATGTTTAGGTGTACAGCCCATGCAAAATCGGTATCTCCTCCTCATCTCCTTCCCCTTCCCCCTCCCCCTCCCAGTTCTGGGCTGCAAAACTCCAGAAAACTACTGGTGGCAGCAAGGAGTTGAGTTTTGCTTTATCACTTTTCCACCATCTAATGGTTTTCTGGATTTCATGTCTTAGCCAGTGAAATAGATCACACTTTTATTTTTATTCAAGAGGGGAAGAAAGCCTTAGCTGCTGCCTGCTGTTCATCTCTCTTTCCACAGCTTGATGACAGGCAGATGTGAAACCCTACAGCCCTCCTCAGCAAAAGCCTGCAGGGGCAATGGGAAAAAAAGTGAAAAAAACAATGTCTGGATTTTCTGATAGAAAAAAAAATGGGTTGAATATAGGATAGAAGGAATTGCTGTAATATAAACCTAAAGAGGTATGAGAAATAATATGTTTGTAACTGTTGCGAAGAAGATTGGACGTCATTTCTTTAATTATCTTTTTTCTTTCTTTAATTCCTTTCTGAACTTTTTCTGGTTTCTTTTTTTTTCTAACTTCCCTTCCTATATATTTATCTTTTATCTATGGAGAAATCTTCCAATGACTAAACACCAAAGACACATGGAGTACTGTTACATTCCTACCAAAATGGTCCCTATTTTTCTACTTGCATTTTTGAAATGCTTTCAATACTCTAGGCTGGCAGAAGGTAACGGGAGCGCACTCCATTATGCAGAGCTATGGATTTGAACTGCCAAACTGCTGACCTATCTGATCAACAAGCTCAGCATCTTAGCCGCTGAGCCACTGTGTCACTCTCCTTTATCAAAATCTGTTAATATTGAGGCCAAAAATGAACAGGCTATATGAAGAGCAACCCAGCTGCCATCAGCATTCAGTATTTTCAAGAAGGTCCTTGCATTTCCTTTAATGGATCCCTCCCACTCTTTGATTCTCAGCTTGAACCCAGTTTCAGAGGGTTGGATCCAGTGGTGGGATTCAAATAATTTAACAACCCGTTCTCTGTCCTAATGACCAGCTGGGTAGGCATGGCTTGGTGGTCATGTGACTGGGTGGGTGTGGCCATCTCAACGTCACTCAGGTCGATGGGCGCTTTGCATTAACTATTATAATGTAACAAGGGTGAACCAGAGAGGCAGTTTCTGTAAGCAGGGCAATAAAATGAGGCTAGAAAGAACACCAGAATGTTTCCTTCCTGCCTTCCTTACAGGATGAGCCCTGCAAAGTGGGGAAAAAACCAAAATAAGATTTCTTCCAACAACCGGTTCTCTGAACTGCTTAGAAAGTTACCAACCGGTTCTCACGAATAGGTGCGAACCGGTTGAATCGCACCACTGGTTGGATCCAGGGGTGGTATTCACTTACCTTCCCTACCGGTTCACAAAAGTGAAGATACACATGCACTTTTGGTGAAAAATGGGCCTAAAAGGAATGCCATAGAGCAAGGGTGGACAGGTGGGTTCACCTGCAATTTCCGCTACCTGTTCAGGTGAACTGGTCCAAACCAGCAGAATACCACCTCTGGTTGGATTTTGTGTTCTGTGATCCAGACATGCTGTACCAATTTGGTGTCCCTCTCTGTGGATTTGACTTTGTCCGTGGCTTTTTCTCTCTCAACTGGCCTGTCTAAAAATTCCCCTGCATTGCGGATGTGACTCAGGCTGATCTGTCCCCCTTTCTGCTCACTTCTTGTGTCAAGTGGGATTATCACAAATGTTGTGTGAAGACTTCAACTCCAAAATGCGAAATCAAGAGTGTTCACCTTGTCTCTTTTCTTAAGTCACATGTCTTAAGAGATCATTGGAAATGTGCTTTTAATTCCTTTGGCAGATATATATTCCCTGTTTCCCTAGGCATTTGTAGTACATGTTTTATATACAAATGAACCCATAGACAAACACACATATGAAACATACTTTCATCCCTGGATGTTTGTCATTTTTCATGTCTTTTTCCATTATTTTGTAGCTTGATTTAAGTATATTTTCGAGGGTGAAAAAACCTAGATGAGTCCCAATAATTGCTCAGGAATCATACCCTGGCTGACACATAGCTAGCAGAACCATTAAATTCTGGGCCCTTCTGAGCTGAATGGTTTAAAACCTGTGAGTGTGAAAGTTAAGTATTTTCAGCCCTACTGACTTTGCAAGGAAAATTTTATTTGACTTATTAATAGCAATAGCAATAGCAATAGCAGTTAGACTTATATACCGCTTCATAGGGATTTCAGCCCTCTCTAAGCGGTTTACAGAGTCAGCATATTTCCCCCAACAACAATCCGGGTCCTCATTTTACCCACCTCGGAAGGATGGAAGGCTGAGTCAACCCTGAGCCGGTGAGATTAGAACAGCCGAACTGCAGAACTGCAGTCAGCTGAAGTAGCCTGCAGTGCTGCATTTAACCACTGCGACTCTGTGGCTTACATCAAGTAAAGATGGGGTGGGGGTGCTATTTATTTATTCTGTGGATGATTTTATTATTTTATTGTTTTAATTATTTTGTAATTATAGAATTGTAAACCTCCCAGAATCACTTGATTGAGTTGGGCAGCCATAGAAATGAGAAAGAGAAAAAGAGATAATAGATACATGATAGTAGATAATAATGCTAGACAGACAGACAGACAGACAGACAGATAGGTTTGTGTGTGTGTGTGTGTGTGTGTGTGTGTGTGTATAGATAGATAGATAGATAGATAGATAGATAGATAGATAGATAGATAGATAGATAGATAGATAGATAGATAGATAGATAGATATGATGGATGAATGGATGGATGGATGGATGGATGGATGGATGGATGGATGGATGGATAATAAAAGAACAATACATATTAAAATAATGAATATTAATGTTATATTTTACTTAAAATTAATAAAGATGACAAGGAAGGCAGCAATATTCACACAGATGAGATAAGAGTCTCATTTCAGACATTTAGCCATCTCTGGTATGAGATAGCTTACGACTCATTTTGTCTCCTTAATTTTTCTTTCTGAATGAATGGGCATTGATTTCACAGTTAACCTGAGCAGGATGTTGTCTTCTTGTTATTTTTTTAAACGCCTCCAAAGTCAAAGGCATTTCTCCACTGTTTCGTATAGACACACTGGCTGCCTTTTTAGGGAAGTCGTAATCTATCGTTGAAGATTTCGGCTGCTCCACTGATATTATATTCATTAATTAGTTAATGTTTGTGAATAGCTATGAAACCAAACCAAGCTTTGAAGGGGAGGCTACCTCCCACTAATAAGACTGCCAATAATAGCAGTTTTTTTATCAGCTACAGCCCTTTATTTTCAGAGTGATATAGGAACTGTAATTAATTGATCTTCCTAATCACTTTGCAGAGTGAGGATATGTTGCATTGACTTCCTATTATGTTGCAAGGGAGTGGAAATAAGAAATGGAGCTTGCAATTAGATATACTTGGAATTTCAAAACTTCCTTTTTTTAATCTTTGGCCCTGCAAAGTCTTACGTGCAAGTTAAAGGTGAGACTGAAAGGAATCTGTAGGTTATTTGCAAGAGCCGAGGTGGTGCAGTGGTTAGGGTGCAGTACTGCAGCTTTCCCATACACACACAACTGACCAGACCACAGTCAGTTTCAGACTGAATCTTTTCTTGTCAGGTGAATAAAATTTTTGCATAAATGTGTGCCTTGGTCAGAAAATGATTTTTTATTACATACTATGTAGTACTGTCATTGTTTAAATGGTTGCTAACTGAGGTGGTTATTTGAAAAGTCATCCGACATCCTTCCCAACTTATGTGGCAGGTGTGCGCCAGAGGTGGGTTGCAAATCCTGGCGCTACTGATTTGCTCACATGCATACACAAAGCTTGAATTTTGGTTTCCTTCCAGGTGATGGCATGTTACTGGCACAAACAAGTCTGTGAAGATTCCGACAGATGTCTGCTTGAGTTGCCACAGTCTTTCAGGGGAATGTTGATAAACACCCACCTTATCTCTCTTGGAATGCAGCCAGAGACCAAATTGCCAAAGGCAGAGCAACACCAAACTTAGCACAGAGTCAAATAAACTTTTCAAAGCTTGAATTGACCATATGAATTATGTGCTTCCTGCAAAGCATTCGCTCCTCTTTTATGTCTTATGGGAGGGGACAATCATCTCCAAGCCTTACTTCCGAGTTGACCCTGTTTTCTTAATTGTTCTTGCCTTCTGGCAGCTCTGTGCATGTGCACACTGGGAACAGGCTCCTGCTGTTCTTCTGCCTCGCAGATGTCCTTGGTCCCCTCTCTGCCTCTGACGCAGAGTCCACATCCGAGCTTTTCCCAGACTCCAAAACTGGCCCATGTTCCTCCCCAACCTTCTCCCTGTCTGACTCTGCTGCCAGCTTTGCAGACTGCTGGCAAACCACAACAGTTATTTCTGGGCTGGTCCTGCTACTCCAGCTGAAAGATCATATTAGCAATCCAAGTGAGGATCCAAGGCTAGTCAATTCCAATACGTACGCTTACCAGGGAACTTACTTTTGCATTTTAAATTACTCCAGAGGTTTTAAGGTTTTCAACAAAAACTGAATGACCACTTCTTCTTTTACTTTTTTAGAATGATGGTGGATCAGTTACAGCTTCTACTTATTTGGGGCTTTTTTTCTGTGAGGCTGGCTATTTCTATGCCATTTTCATCTCATTCCACTATACTCCTTCAACTCTCTCTTCTAACCAGCTGATAATTTAATTATTGATCATAGCTCACAATCCATAGTGTTGATCCAACCAGCTGGAAGAGGCCAAGCAAGCCATGCTAATATCCAGTACCCAGCTTGATGATTCCTTAAAGCCAGTAATGAAGGCACTTTCCCAGGAATGGCCAAAATTGGCATTTACCTCAGTCAAGCCTCTTGACACCCTAAAAAACAATAATCATAGGTAGCACAGCTGCTTACTCCACAGTATCATAACAAATCTAGCATTCCTGAAACAAAAGCAGGAAAATAACGATTCCACCCCCCCATTTCCTGAAAGTCTTTATTTTTCAGTTTGTGTGTAGGACTTTCTGCATTGGTTCTGCCCAACTTTATCTAATGTTTGCCGAAGAGTTTTAAGGCTTCTGTAATGTCCTTTCCTTATCCCAGTTAGCTTTGACTTAAAAGAGCTGCAGGAAGAATATTTCAACATTTTAATGTGCTGAAACCTTTGAAGGCATGTCTCTGTAAACAGTCTATCGTAGTGCTATTTCATTTCATTCACACATAAAAAAGGAGAAGAAGCTGCAGATATTTGAAAATTTCCTCATTCTAGACTATGGATGAATCTTTTTTCAAATCAAATCTTCAAGCAGTTTGAATTGAACCAGCTTGTGTTACAACGTAGATATCAAACTTAAAGCAAGTTATGCTATCTTTGAATTGCCCATCTTCAATTTGAATGGAATCAAACTTGATTTATAAAGGCCTAATGCATAGGATTATAAGTGGGACCATTCATGTTGAGAAGGTCCCAAGCAATATTTCCAGGGAAGCAATGGAGGACTAAGACGACTTCACTTTTAGTGGAACCAATGATTGCAATGGAAAATGGAGCTGGTTCCTTCACCATTTCCCCAAATTCCTCTCCAGATAAATGGGAGGACTTGGGATTGCCCAAAATGCTCCTTTACAGATACTCTCCATGACGGGACCATACAATAGTGACCGCTGGCAGGTTCCAGAGCTCTGGAAGATGTGAGAAACAGCTTTTCCCATTCCACAGTCCTGAGTCTTTCAAAAGGATGCTGACTTTGTCTACTTCCCTTCTTAATCACTTTTATTGGAAATGGCTTGTAAATTTGGGGGCATTGAGAACTTCCAGAAAGACAAATTTTATTACACAGTGAAAGAAAATTTATGTAAGTTAAAAGTAAAAGAAAAACTTTTAAAACTTGGAAATAAGCAGGGAAAAGGTGATTAAAATGTTGGTTTTGGAAAGTTTTTAAATGGGCTCAGGGGCCAGATTGACTGAAAACAACACTTTGAAAAAGTTATAAGAATACCTCCTGTAGTTTTGTATAAAACCTTATTAAAAATATATGAAGGTTTGGATTTAAGTGTAAGAAATCTCTTCGTGGGAAAATATTCTGGAAAGAAAAATTTATAAGAGGAGACCTTGAAAGCTGTTCACTAGAGGCAGCCAGAAAGAATTAAAGTTTATAATTAGATGTGAATTCCCCCTAATACAATATGGGTTTTAATATTTAAATATATTTTAACTCTGTAAGAATTTAAGAACATTTGGCAACAATGTACCCAGAACGTGCTTATTAAACTGTCTGATACAGTAAAATGGGCTTAAAAGAAGATATAGGAAGAATATAACTGAAAGTCATACTGCTTTGGATAGGGATTTAAAACAAGAATATTGACAAAGTTGTTATACAAGACCTATAAAAAAAATTGCCAGAGGTTTTAATAGTTAAAAGGGGCACATTAATAGAAAACCAGAAGAGTGGCTTGGATACATGGATTTTAACTCAGAGAAGTGAGTTGGTCAATTTTCTCACTTTGGATTTACAAAATAAATGTGTTATACTTATAAAGGAATTTTTGAGAAAAGGAAAAGGGAGAAGAAATAATATTTTGGGACATTGCCTAAAAGGAATAATTAAGACCTTTAAAACTTAAATGAAAGTTTGTAAAGTTGGCTTATTTGATCAAGGTTAAACTGTATATGATCTTTTCTCTAATTGCTTTAATGTTTTTTTTAACTAGGATTGAATGATGTTTGTTTATAGATAACCTGTGGAAAGAGGAGAGTTTTTTATTTTTAGAGAAAGTGATAATTTATGGTATTAAAATTGGGAAAAGATGAAGATGATGAGAAATTAAACTGTGGAACATCATTTGAAGGAGTTAAAGATTAATATTTTTAATTTGTTACTTCTAGTAGTTTTAATTGATTTTTTAAATTAAATTTGATTAGGTTTTAGAGGTTTGTTTATGATATGACATGGGAAGAAGACTTTTTTTTCTTTGTATTCAGTATTTAGAGAATGACAGGCCATTGTATAAAGAAAAGAAATATGAAATTGGTTTACTTGTTTTAAGTTTATAATAGATGTAGTTATTTTTGGTAGCTCTTAATGGACTTTTGCTGATTAAGACTGAAAGATGAGGCTTCGTTATTTGCCAGTTGAAAAATGATAAGATATTGGATGAAGAAATTTTTGGTTGCAATATTAGAGAAGGTATTGAAGTACAAAGTTTATACTTGTCTTGGTGGGTCATTTCTTTCTATATTTTTTTCTGTTTTTCTTTTCTTTTTGAGATATGTTTCTGTTTTCCATTTCCACTTTTTCATTTTCATTTTTTTTCTTTTTTTCCCTTAGTTTGTATTTATATTTTCCTTCTAAAGGAAAAAAATGATAAATGATCATAGTTTATAAAACCAGATGGCTTATTCTTTTCTAAATGAATTGATTTAATATGTACATATAATGCATGTGTTATTATATGTATGTCTTTTTGTGTGCATTTTCTTTTTAAATTGGAGAGCCATCTTTTTCCTCTTGAATCAATTCAACTATTTGGAACATTGACTCTAAGCAACATTTGTTAAATTAAGCTGTGATGACACCCAACCCCCTTTTTTAAAAAAAAAAAAAAAGGAAACAAACATTAATTCAGTAATCATGGTCTAAAGCATTCAGTGTCATATTTCACCAGACCTTCTCAAAAGAATGTGAGATGTGAAGAGATTATCTTCCCCCTAAAAATATTAGAGGTTAGAGACAGCACATGAAAATAGTTTAAGAGAATAAGGGGAAAAAATCTTTTTATGCAGCTAACAGAACTAATTTAGAAGATTTGTTGTTATAAAACAGGAGGAACACATTTGGCATTAGGGAATCTTTCAGGGGGTGCACTTCAAAAAAAAACCTAGGTAAAGCTATAATAATAATTTTAAAAAGTAGATGAGCCTGGAATGAAAATAAAGGAGATTTTTTTTTTTCAATCCTAGAAATTAAATTTGTTCAAATAAATTTTGATAGTGATTCAGGAAAGGAGTGATATATCATGTGGGTTAAGGATTGCGCACACTAGAGGTGGGTTGCTCTCGGTTTGGCCCGGATTGGGTGAACCGCTAGTGGTGGCAGCGGGAGGCTCTATCCACCACCCAGATGCTTCTGCGCATGCGCAGAAGCATTGTGTGCACATTAAAGAGGATGAGAGATGAGAAAAGAAACAATGCCACAAGCAATGTTATCTTGTCACCTCTAATAGGCAGAGATTTTGATGAGGCAATTTGACTCAGACCATAGACCAGCTATTTCTGTTACTTCCAGAGAGCCCATCAGACAACTCAATTCTCTCCTTTCCCCACCAGTGTTTTCCATACATTGATGAAAAATGGGCAATTTTTAAAATATATATTGCAACCCCAAAAGCAATGGAAAAACCATTAGACCCGCAAAGCACTTCAAAAGGATATGAAGTACTTGGCAGTCACGGGTTTTGATTTGCTGCATTGAAGTAAGACTCTGCTTTGATTTGTGAGTCTGCTTCAGCGGTTGAGTCAGTTGAAGCTTTATCAAATCAATTCTGCCCTTTGAAGCTTGGCTCAGGAGTCCAATAGCTGCCTGCTCAGGAGGAAATCTCACTATACTTAACGGGGCTTACTTCCTGGAAAGCCAACACGAGTCTTGTGATAGAAAATTATTATTTTTTATTTCCATTTTCATATAATCACATGTATACTATTACATAGTCAATATCATGTTGTATTATTAAGTAATTATATCAATTCATTTTACCATCAACTACCAAAGGGGAAAAAAAAACAGTTATTGGCTCTTCTGCTCTCCATACACCATATTTATACCTTATCCAACACTTTCTTCCCCCTTTCTACATCCTTTCTTCCCTCCATCATTTTCTACTCTACTTCCCCTTTCTTTCTTCTTCTCCTCTCTCCCCTTACCACTCCTCCTTATGCACCTCATCTTCCCCCCTCACCCTCTCTCCTATCCCTCTCTTCCTATCTTTCTTCTCTCCTCTGCTTCCCACTCTTCTACATCCTGTCTTCCCTCCATCATTTTCTACTCTACTTCCCCTTTCTTTCTTCTTCTCCTCTCTCCCCTTACCACTCCTCCTTATGCACCTCATCTTCCCCCCTCACCCTCTCTCCTATCCCTCTCTTCCTATCTTTCTTCTCTCCTCTGCTTCCCACTCTTCCTCTAATTCACTTGGTGTATTTCAGCTTCTGAGCAAACTCCCTTTTGTATTGATGGTATTTATAATTCCATTTCAATATACATAAAAAAGAAAGAATAGCAGTATACATGTACAATCATAATACCTTAAAATCCAACACCCCTCCTCCAACTTAGTAAACGCCGCTCCCTCCCACACTCCCCCCACCCCCCCCCCCAACCTTCCCCCCTGACTTCCCAGAACCAATACAAGGTATAAATCTTTAACAAAAACAGTTTAAAATATACTTAAAGAGAAAGTAGAAAGTTAATAACGTCTTTGAATTGAGCTTAGCTCCTCCTTGCTAGGCTAACTATAAACAATGTGTATCATTTCTGCTCTTAATCATAAGCTATCTGAAATTTCACGAGGTTTCAGTCTTATATGCCATCCATGTGTATGTAAGAGAAAAACTTATCGATACCACATCCCGATCCATACAGCAGAAGTGAACTTTCTGGAGTAGAAAAAAATCCCACAAAAATACATTTATTTATCATGGGAATTTGTTCATAGTCCAAAACACTATGGATGATAGAAAACATAGGTCTGGATGTTAACCCAGATGGAAATTTGAATGTGCCCATCCTAAAAGTGAACTCTATTCATGAGGAGATATAGAAAAAAATTATTCTTTTTATGGTCGTCTTGCTTTCTCCTCCCTCCTCCCTCCGCTAAAGAGTGGGAAACTTCTGTAGGCTCTCAGTGTACAGTTCCCAGAACTTTAACGCATTATCTTCTCACATTTGGAAGAAAAATATACCCTGAAGAATGCTAGACATTTACATTTTGATCAAAGTCAACAAATCCTTGCTCATCGGTTGATAATCTACATACAAATATGAAGCAAATGGAAGGGGACTTGGAGGAAAAGGGATTATTTGGCACTCGGTAGGCAAAGCTAGAAGTAGCATCAACAGGAGAACAAAAGGGAAATCTATACAATTGCTAACTCAAAGGAGAGAGAGAGAGAGAGAAAGAGAGAGAGAGAGGGCCCAAAGGATCAAACCGAACAACATCAAGAGGGAAATAACAGAACAATAAAGGGAAAGATTGAGGAGTCGGTAACGGAATATGGGTTTTAAATAATTTCTTTAAAAGGACAAAGAAAGGGCCTCAAGAATGTCCAAAGGGAGAAAGTTTTATGCATAAGGATTTGCGTTAAAGGAAAAGAGAAGATGAGAAGCAACACAAGGGAGTAGCGGTTTAGTCTGAAGATTAGTATTTGATGAATAGAAGGAGCAAAGAGACGATCAGGAAAATAAGGAACAAATACAGATGAAACCGATACAGCCCTATCTTAATATAAGACACTCTGAGCAATAAGCTGCTGAAATCCTATAGACTGTAGTTTTGCCTATATTTGGTGCTTTTTTTTCCTAAGTAGACACACACAGGACTGTGCTTCAGAAGCCTGTTATATTGCTTACAAAAAAGTGACATTCTTTCTGGATGAATGGAAATGGGGAGAAAAGGGCTCCTTACCAAGTTATTATAAAAGTCTAGGTATTTCTGTCACAAAAAGTGACTCACCTGGAAATTCACTTCTTTCCTGATAGCAAGCCTGGGCTTGTTATTTCCGGTCATGGTGAAATGGCCCCATGGTGCCCTATCATTGCTAGCGGCAAGTTTGATAAGAGTTACAGCTGTGACTGACTCTATTCAGAGACTGAAAATCTATTTGGAAGGCCATTGGAAAGCACTTTTAAAAATGGAGTCATTTTAAAAAATTGATCACAGGTGGATCACAGTCTACAGAATGAAACGCCCCCCCCCCCAAAAAAAAAATATCACAGTACGTGTAGTCATTGCAACTCAAAGTCTGCAAGCCCTTCAACTTATCTGGCTAGAGAACACACTATTTACAAGAGCGATAAGATCCAGTAATAAAATACATAAAACTCTGCGGAGAGTTAAAGCAAGATGTTGGATATGTGCTCATCAGAGTGTTATTCTTTCCTTTTTCCTTTTTCCTTTTTCCTTTTTCCTTTTTCCTCTTTCCTTTTTCCTTTTCCTTTTTCCTTTCCCTTTCCCTTCCTTACTTTTCCTTTCCTTTTTTTCCCCTTCCCTTTCTTGCAAATCAGTTCATGGAATTCACATGTCAAGACTGCTTCACTTAATAACCAAGAAAGAAACCACTCGACTCCATCTTGCAGAATTAAGAGTACTTTTACGGATTATAAGTAATGAGAAGCTAAGCAAAGCTGGATCTGAGCAAAAGCGCGCGAAAGCATTAGATATCAATACATGAATTCATTCCCCTCCCCTTGGTAACCCCAGTCCATAGTCCAATCCCATATCTCCACAACTGTCAGGTGGGAGACATCTTCAAAAATCATCATCAGGTTGGTATGCCGGACAGTTGGCCTTGGCGGGAAACTCCCCTCCTTGCCACATGCGCAGAAGATGGTGAGAACAACTCTCAATTAACAGTCCACCTGTACAGGTTATTTCCCACACCCAAATACTATGCCCTCCCTCCCCATTTCAATGGCAGCCGAAAAGCAAGCAGCAAAACAGAGGCTGACATCACATGAATATCTTGACCACACTGTCACTCACTCACTGTTTCATAAATTGAGAAGACCCAAGAATTGGCTAGGCTTCAGGTACAAAACCTAAAGTTCTGATGGTTTTTTTTTTTGCTATGTAGATGGATCAATCTTTTAACAAGCCAGTAAATTTCCTAGAGATCCTAGTGACTTATCAGATTGAAATTCAACATTCGCATCAGAGCCTCTTCTTTTATACCCACTGCCTTGCAAATTATTCAGCAGTATTTACAACATTCATATTTATGTATGGTTCTTGGGGGAGGGGGGATTCGAATTTGTTAAACACTCTTCAGGCATCTTAGAATATATGACATAACTGCTGGGATATGGGATTCATGAGCATGTGAAGGGTCATGGATTTCCCAGCTCATTCTACCTCCAATGTCAGTTGCTTTGGGTATGAAATGTCCTGTACAGTGAATGGCCTCAGGTCTGACAACCTTCAGATACTTTCAGATGATTATTTGTAACAGAGTTCTGAAAGGAAAAGGAAAAAACCTTCCTTGAGATGACCTCAATTCCTGGTGTCCTCATGACACATCCAGGTGCTTTTCTCGGCAACAGTATTGGTGTGATTTGTCATTGCCTTCTTTCTAGAATTCTTTTTTTAACTTCCCAATTCGGTTCAGATTTCCTGGGAGCCCAACTAATAATCTAGTTCTGATTCTCCTCAACTTTTCCGGAATTAGCCAGGTTGAGCTTATGGTGCCACTTAGTAGACTTAAATAAATTCACTTAACAATTTCCACGAAAGGAAACCCAACACAGAAGGAAGGACAGGATGCTAAACCTATATTTTTTTTGCCAGGATTGTAGGCCCTCTTCCCCCCGTCTCTGGAATAATTTTTAAGATATTAAAGGACTGCAACATGAATTTGAAAAATTGCCTTCTCCACGATGTTGTTGGTAGGGATATCCCATGAATAGATCCTTAAAGAATGTTCTAACTGAACGTTGCTAAGGAACGATACCATTACCACTGGTCTACAGTATAGTTTATACAGGTGATTGTGAAACAAAATGTTTGATTTCCATAGAAAGAATGAAAAGAAAGGTTGGATAGCCATCACAGGGTTTAAACATAACTGTTTATTAGCCTCTCTGAGGCTCAAATGAGGTCACTTTTCCTTCAATCTATTTATGCTCTATCTGTTAGCATCTGTTTTGCTTGCTTTTTGGCTGCCATTGAAATGGGGAGGGGGGCATGATATTTGGGTATGGGAAGTATTCTGTACAGGAGAGACTGTACGGAGGGAGTTGTTCTCACCATCTACTGCGCATGTGGCAGGGAGAGGAGTTTCCCGCCAAGGCCAACTGTCCGGCATACCAACCTGATGATGATTTTTGAAGAGGTCTCCCACATGAGGCCTGTGGAGTAATGGGATTGGATTATGGGCTGGGGTTACCAAGGGGTGGGGAATGGGTCATACACTGATATCTATGTTTGCGCGTGCTTTTGTCTCAGATCCAGCTTTGCTTAGCTACTACCTATTT
Source organism: Thamnophis elegans (assembly GCF_009769535.1). Taxonomy (NCBI): domain Eukaryota; kingdom Metazoa; phylum Chordata; class Lepidosauria; order Squamata; family Natricidae; genus Thamnophis; species Thamnophis elegans. Next base: position 3,842,518 of record NC_045544.1, read on the forward strand.
GTAACCAGTAAAAGTACTCTTAATTCTGCAAAATGGAGTTGAGTGGTTTCTTTCTTGGTTATTAAGTGAAGCAGCCCTGACACTATCTATATGGACTATTCATATTATCAACATATCTAGAAATTATTAGTAAGGTTAAAGGTCATGTGGCCGGCATGACTAAATGCCGAAAGCACACAAAGTGTTGTTACCTCCCCACCAAAGTAGTCTCTAGATATTTTTCTACTTGCATTTTTATGTGGTTTTGAACTGCTAGGTTGGCAGAAGCTGGGGCAAGTAACAGAAGCTCAACCTATGACGCGGCGCTAGGGATTCGAACCACTGAACTGCCAACCGTCTGATTGACAATCTTAGCCACTGAGCCACTGCGCCCCATAGAAATTATTATTAGTAAAGTACAAAAAACGTAGAATAAATACCTCCAATCAAAACCTAACTTAGTGGCGGTACTAACTACACAGAGTTGACAAATCTTAGTCTCTAGTTCTGCATTTATATGTCCTTGGTAGTGCATTATCTCTCTTCCAGGATGACTTACATTATTTGTTTCTACGCAATTTTATAATCTTGAATAGTTGATAACTGGTGGAAAATATCTCCCCATGTGATCAGTTGCTTGGGAAACATGACCAGAAAATGAATGGTTGATGGTTAAATATTTTTGCACTAAATAAATGGAAGTCTTCTTTTAATGTGTGACTCATTCAGCATTTTGAAGGTTGAATAGGCAGTTGCTCAACTGAAGGGATACCTGAAGTAGCATGGATGATAGCTACATGACTGATTTACACATTCTATACATGGTTCCTTTCCTTTGCAGATTTATTTTGATTTGTTTTGAGATAATGTGGAAACTCTCATCATACTTATCCCAAAGCACCTTCAGTTAAACCTGGTTGGATTTACATGATTTATGACTGAATTCTAAGTGCCACTTTGCACTTTTGATAGCACTATGAAATATGGAAGGTGAGCTATTCATTTCCCATCATAGTTTGCTCATTTTTACTGATCCAGGAAGCAATTTTTATACAATAAGTGATGTAGTCCCAAGCAAAGCACATTTACCACATTTGCAGCATAACCTTATTAAATTTTAAATTCAAAGAACAGAAGTGTTCTTTATTGATGAAATTAAGGCTATGTTAGTTTGCTTTTTTGGTTATTACTTTGCCCTTTCATTGACACTTGGTAGATAAATGCTGATTTGAATACCTGAAAGTGTGCTTGGCTGCATTCCTGTAAACAGAACATAAATAGAGCTTTCCTTGTCTTTTTCATTGATTTTAAACCAGAAGACACAGAAGAACAAACTAAAAGAATATTTCAGTGTTCCCAGTAAGAGGCAGGTTTCATCCAGTTCCTCAAAATGGCACAATACAAATCCCATCAAAACCTATTATTGATCCATTGTTTACATTTTTCCATGATATTGCTAGTCTATTACTAGATTGTGAATGCTTCAACTTGGCCCAAAATGCTTCTTCTGAAAAACATAATGAAAACTCACACCTACTTCCTCCAACTCATCTGTAAAGCCTTCTTTAAATCATCGCTTATTCCTGCCATGCCAAGCAGCTAGGTCACCATCAAACTTGGGTGCCTCGATTTTGAAAATCCCCATATTCACTTGAGATAGTGCCATGAACCTACTGACCAATCAAAGAAAGAATGAGAATCTCAGGAGTAGAAGGACTTGATTTATATACAGAGGCATCCTTTATGACTGTGGAATCAAGCAACGCCATGCAAATTCAATGCCTCGGACACAATTTGTACTTAATCAGCACTAGATGGCACTGAAGGGTGTGTATGTATTTTAATTCTGGAAGGAAAAAGTAGTAGTGTTGATGGTGAAGGAAGAATGTTGGTTGAAGGGTGTCAAAATTGGAAAGGAGAAAATATCCTGCCTGGAACCATAGGTTGCAGTGGCCAGGAAAAGGATAGGCAGCCTAGATCCAGGAGACCAAGAGAAATGTTCCTGGTGGGCTCAACTGCTGTGACCAATAATCAGATTATCTGCAGATGCTATCATTCAGAGATCCATTCAAGATCAATGTATGAGGAACTAGAGACCAGCATGAGGAGTAGTGGTACTAGAGGCTATAAAATAGAGCATCTCATTACTCTTCAGTTGAGAGCCAAAGAGAGTGAGGGGAAGGGACTGCATAGCAATAGCAATAGCAGTTAGACTTATATACTGCTTCATAGGGCTTTCAGCCCTCTCTAAGCAGTTTACAGAGTCAGCATATTGCCCCCACAGTCTGGGTCACCCACCTCGGAAGGATGAAAGGCTGAGTCAACCTTGAGCCGGTGAGATTAGAACCGCTGAACTGCAGATTACAGTCAGCTGAAGTGGCCTGCAGTACTGCACCCTAACCACTGTGCCACCTCGGCACCTTGGCATAAAGAATGGCAGCAAAGAGATGGTTGAAGAAAGGTGGAAGGACCAGGAAATGAAGAATTGTGGCCAGAGATATATAATAACTAGGTCTCCAGCAAGAAAGAGCTGGCAGTGGTGGACCAACTATATTTGAAGAGCTGGCATGGCAACTGGAAGGTCAGAAAGATGGTGGTTGGAAGATTGCATGAGAAGTCTCTGGGTGGGAAGGCATAGAGCACAGGAGCCATGTAGAAATTAGAGAGGGACTTCACCCTTGATGGCAAAGAGGCTATGGATGGTGATGTAACCAAGGTGAGAAAAGCAGTTGTAAGATCAGTGAAGGCTGTTTAAAAGGTGAGGTGTTGTTGCTGGATATCTTTCGAGTACAAGATACCTAATATTTGGAAACAACATGAAACCCAGGCTTGAAATCCAGCAGGTTCTGACAGGTTCTGGAGAACCAGTAGTGGAAATTTTGAGTAGTTCAGAGAACTGGCAAATGCCACTTCTGGCTGGCCCCAGAGTGGGGCGGGAATGGAGATTTTGCAGTATCCTTCCCCTGGAGTGGGGAGGGAATGGGGATTTTGCAGTATCCTTCCCCTGGAGTGGGAAGAGAATGGAGATTTTGCAGTATCCTTCCCCTGGAGTGGGGAGGGAATGGGGATTTTGCAGTATCCTTCCTCTGGAGTGGGAGGGAATGGAGATTTTGCAGTATCCTTCCCCTGGAGTGGGGAGGGAATGGGGATTTTGCAGTATCCTTCCTCTGGAGTGGGGTGGGAATGGAGATTTTGCAGTATCCTTCCCCTGGAGTGGGGTGGGAATGGAGATTTTGCAGTATCCTTCCCCTGGAGTGGGGTGGGAATGGGGATTTTGCAGTATCCTTCCTCTGGAGTGGGGAGGGAATGGGGATTTTGCAGTATCCTTCCCCTGGAGTGGGGAGGGAATGGGGATTTTGCAGTATCCTTCCCCTGGAGTGGGGTGGGAATGGAGATTTTGCAGTATCCTTCCCCTGGAGTGGGGTGGGAATGGAGATTTTGCAGTATCCTCCCCCTGCCATGCCCACCAAGCCACGCCAACAGAACTGTAGTAAAAAAAATATATGAATTTCACCACTGATGTAACCCCTAAGAAAACTCAAGAAGGAGATTGGAGGGAAAACTCAGGTGGGAATTGGAAGTGGCTCATGCCAATAGCCTTACAAGAAGCGTCGATATCCCTTTTTCTCAGAGTAACCTAGGATCTAGTCATCCTTGATTTTTATTGCCCAGACTCCCTCTCTTGGGGAAGGTTGTTGAGAAGTGACGGATACCAATTTAGCACATTAAATAATTAGTTCCTGCTAAGAATTCTTGAGGGTCTTAGAGATATGGTTACTGTGATGGGAACTTCAAAATTGGATTGTTGTCATGGTGGCATATGGGAGGATTGGATATCTTTAATATAGTGTTAAGATCTTTGTTGCTGTTAGTTGTGAAGTTGTGCCTGACTCATTGCGAGCCCATGGACAACGTTCCTCCAGGCCTTCCTGTCCCCCACCATCCTCTGGAGTCCATTTAAACTCACGATTACTGCTTCAGTGATGCCATCCAGCCACCTCATTCTCTGTCGTCCTCTTCTTCCTTTGCCCTCAATCCTTCCCAGCATTAGGCTCTTCTCCAGTGAGTCCTTCCTTCTCATTTGGTGGCCAAAGTATTTGAGTTCTATGATCTTCCTTATGAAAATCTTCCTCTGAGTCCCTTTTTCCTCCGGATCCTAAAAGCAGGGTCAGAGTTGCCGTTAGTCAGAAGGAGACAGCTATTTTATTAAATTTCCTTCCATCTGCTTTTTCTGTTCCCTACAGTTCTGATGGTGGCTTTAACTCCTGTTGCTCCTCTGATTTCTCTTTGTCTTTATGTTATCATGCTGTTATTTCTGTATTTGCATTTTCATGATTATTTTTAAAAGGAAGTATTATTGATTTTTTTTTTATTGCACTGTCAACTTCTAACTAAATCTATCATTATATCCCATTAAGTTATATTATCACATCCTTAACATGCCATACTGATTTTCTCAAGTTTTGCTTCTGAGTTTTATTCAAAATAAAACTGTGCCTTTTATTTATAGCGCCACCAGCACTACCTAAAACCTGACAGGCGATGCTAAACCAGGTTCTTCTAAGAAATGGCATCTTTCCAATGAATTTATTTTCACTAAATAAAATTGGTCCCCCTAACCAATTCTTTTTTTATTATTGTTGTTATAAAGCCTGTACAATTTCATTTCTTTGAGAAGGCTTTCGAAGTGCTGGGTTTTGACCTACTTTTTATTGACAGCCAAATGATCTGTGCTAGGGTGCTTTAAACGTTATAGCTGCAACTGCTGATTTAAATCCACATTGGTTTATATGTATAATTTTTTTGCACATCTGGTTTAGTCTGTTACTTAGTTGCCAGAAGAAATTTCAAGTTATACATCTATTCTGGATAACAAAACATTTTTTTTGATTGAATCTAACAAAGAAATAAAAGGCGCATGAACGATATCCCTATCTATATGTGGAAAATGTATGGGTGAGAGAGAAAGGGGCAAAAAAACATAGTGGGAAATGCTAAAATGTGAGTCTTCTACTCTGATTATCGCTCTTGCTTTCATAAATGAATGCCAGCTGTGACTTAGAAATAATTAAATCCCTGCTGTGGTGTCAAGATACAGAAGAGATACATTCAACTGTACTCTTTGGAGCCTGTTTGTTATTAGCAGGTAATTCATGCTAGCAATTATTTTGGGTGTAATTCATTGACAAGCTCACAAGAGTCACATTTGATTTGGATCTCTGCTTTGGTCACCTGTAGAGGGAACCCATCAAAATTAATCTGGTTGAAATCAAGTAGTCACAAATTGATTTTAATAGGACTACCGTGACCCACTCTAATGATGACTGAAAGGCTATTTTTTCATATTTTAACATCCAGTAGAGAATTGGGGATACTGGAATGTCAGATGGTTTTACACCCCAAGCCCCATTTCCAGTGCTGCACTCATTCACAGGAACTGTAGTGAGCTGAAATCTGAATCCTTATATTAAAAATTAAATCTGTACCAAAAAAATATTTCTCCTTGGAATTGATAAAAGTGTAAGATTACAATTTCTTAGGCTCTGCAGGGTTCAGAAGAACGTTTTAGGGTTGGAGATTTAAAGAACAGATTGGGACAGATAAAAAGAATTGAGCGTATTCATATTTATTTTTAAATATTAACTATATATGATTAAGATCATCTTACTCTCCTAAATTAAATGCAGCAGTACCTTGGTACTCAAGTATTTTGAACCTCATTGAATTTGGTACTCAACACATTTTGATGCAAACATTTTGTCCCACTGCTCATCGTTTGTTTGGTACTCAATGAACAAGCTAGAATGTGTCAGCTGCCTTGTGACTCACTACATTATTCCTTGTGGAAAAAAAATTGTTGGCCCGCATCATTTTTGGTACTCATTGTGCTTCCCAGAACCAGTTAATGATGACTAGCAAGATACCACTGTAAGTGCAATTAATATCACCTCTCTCTATTATTGGAAGCCTTCCTTCTTTTGTCACATTAATAGTGACATTGTCAGGGTTCCGAAGGATGTCCTAATTAATTCATGAGCCTCGAGCCAAGTTTCAAAAGAAATCCAGTTATTTATTAAGAGCAACATGTAAGCTCATACCCGAGTGGAGTCAGCTCTGCCCCAGATTTATTTATTTATTTCATTTATTTATTTGTCTTGTATGCCGCCCACTCCCGAAGGACTCCGGGCGGCTCACAATAGACAAGGGAAGGGGAAAACTGGACAAAGACAACACTTTAAAACAAAAACCGCAACATTCACAATTTCCGTGGGGCTGGATGTTTCACAAGCCCCCCGTCCTGCTGGAGCAGCCAGGACTTGGTGGCTTTGCGGAAGGCCGGGAGGATAGTAAGGGTCCGGATCTCCATGGGGAGATCATTCCAGAGGGCTGGAGCTGCGACAGAGAAGGCTCTCCCCCGGGGGATCGCCAGCCGACATTGGTTGGCGGATGGAATCCGGAGGAGACCTAACCTGTGAGATCTAATCAGTCTATGGGAGGTAAGCAGCAGGAGGCGGTCTCTCAGGTACCCAGTACCCAGATGATTTTCTGCCCAACCATGACCCTGTTTTCCCCCTCCTACCAGGGTATGTCATAAATTCTCCAATGGGGCACTTTCTCAGGCTGTAGAAAACATGCCTCTCCAGCTGGCTCTGACCTGGGATACAATCTGGATAAAGATATGCCTGGAATGTGCTTCCGGTTGTGGCAGCTCCCCTCTCCTGCCTATGGCAACTCAAGAGCAGGCCAGGACTGCTTTATGAGTTGGCATACATCTTGGGTCTCAGATTGGACATTTACCTAATGCCACAAAAAATAATTGTAGTAACTACCAATGAATTCAATAAGACCTGCTTCTCAGTAGGCAGACATAATGAATTTGGAATTTGAATGCTGAAATTTGGAAAACCACATCCAATTTTTATTCTCTTTTGTACACTAGCATTTCGATTTAAATACAGTATGTAAGCCCCGCCTTAGCACCACCAATTATATTAGCAATAGCAATAGCAGTTAGACTTATATACCGCTTCATAGGGCTTTCAGCCCTCTCTAAGCGGTTTACAGAGTCAGCATATCGCCACCAACAATCTGGGTCCTCATTTCACCCACCTCGGAAGGATGGAAGGCTGAGTCAACCTTGAGCCGGTGAGATTAGAACCGCTGAACTGCAGATAGCAGTCAGCTGAAGTGCCCTGCAGTGCTGCACCCTAACCACCTCGGCTCTTAATATTGAGGTGTGGTTGAACCTGGACAGGAGGGAATCAAGTTCAAGTCCACTCTTAGCCCTGGAAACTGGTGAACCGGATATTCTCTCAACGCAACCTAGCTGAGGTGGTTGTTGGGAGGATGAAGTGGAGAGAGATTACTCAAAGGAAAGACAAGTTCTACATTTAACGGAGCCATAAAGAAAGTGCAACTTGTGCTACAAAGAACGCTCTCCCCTGTTATTTTCTCAGTGCCATTTCTCCCAGACTAATTTGGTCAATGTAAGGATTTCTTTGCTAGCTTTACATCAGCCAGAGCTCTAAAGCAAGAGATTGCACTCCCAAAAGTGGTAATGCTTCTTTTCTTTAATTTCATAAGTTTCAGGAGGAAGTTAGGTGGTATCAAATTAGTCTACCTTTTGGAGACTGTGTGGACAAATGCCTGCCATCTCATACTGTCCAAAATGATAATCCACCATCTTTCCAAATGCTTTCCTTCATCCCCATTCACCAACTTTATTCGCTGCTTTCGCCTCCCTTGAATCCCTTCAGCCTTACCCAGCAGATGACTTTCTAGTCCATCTTCTGCCTTTATTGCCTTCTTCAAATGTATTGTATGACTTTCTGCTTCCTGAACATTGCTTTAAAGGAGCACTCTGTCCTTATTTTGCTACGAATGGATTGATCGTCTTACAGTCCACAGTACTCCATAGAGCCGAGGTGGCGCAGTGGTTAAATGCAGTTCGGCTGTTCAAAACTCACCGGCTCAAGGTCGACTCAGCCTTCCATCCTTCCGAGGTGGGTGAAATGAGGACCCAGACTGTGGGGGCGATATGCTGACTCTGTAAACCGCTTAGAGAGGGCTGAAAGCCCTATGAAGGGGTATATAAGTCTAACTGCTATTGCTATTGCTATTGCTATTGCTATTGCTATTGCTATTGCTATTGCTATTGCTATTGCTATTGCTATTGCTATTGCTATTGCTACTCTTAAGGTGCATCACCAAATCCATAATTCACAAGTACCCATCTTCTTTCCTTCAAGTTCTGACTATCTATTATAAATAGTCCTCAAGTTGCAACCACAGTTGGGACTGGAATTTCCATCCTAAGGCAATGTGGTCATAAAGTGAGTGATCATGTAACTAGACCTGATTTTATGACCTTTTTTTACCATTATAAGTGAGTCACATAGTTGTTAAGTGAATCACATGGTTATTAAACAAATCCAGTTTCCCCAATTGATGCTGCTTATCAGAATCTGGCTGGGAAGGTCACAGATTGTGATTGCATGACCACAAGATGCTGTTAGCATCATAAATGTGAGTACCTGAATTGTTATTAAGAGCCAAGGTGGCGCAGTGGTTAAATGCAGCACTGCAGGCTACTGCTAGATCAGCAGGTCAGCGGTTCAAATCTCACCGGCTCAGGGTTGACTCAGCCTTCCATCCTTCCGAGGTGGGTAAAATGAGGACCCAGATTGTTGGGGGCAATATGCTGACTCTCTGTAAACCGCTTAGAGAGGCCTGAAAGGCCTATGAAGCGGTATATAAGTCTACTGCTATTGCTAAGTCTACTGCTATTGATCGTGAGAATGTGGAGGGGGTGTGTTGTGACTCAGCAGAAGCTTGCTGTGAGTTGCGTCGGGATGCAGGAATAATGAGCAGCTGTTGCTCGTTAGGGTCGTCTTCTGCAGATAAAAGACGGATGGTGCCACGCCTTAGTTGCAGAAGTCAACGTGGTTCATCGTTCGTTTGTTCATGAGTTCAGTTTCGAGATTCAAAGAGGCACCTGGATAAGTGATTTGCTTTCTGTAAACCTGGTTTGCTGTAAGAGCTTTTTGTTTTTGCTTTTGCTGTGTAACTTTTTGCCAGAGACTTTATCTACGTTTATTTTTGGGCTCGCAGCCAGCTTGAGCCAGGACTGATAAAGATATTTCCTTTGAAGTTCTGTCTGACTGTCGTTGGTGAACGAGCGAAGAAGGGGGGTCAGAACAGGGTGTTACAATTGTAACTTCAAGGATGGGTCATAAGTTCCTTTTTCTGAAGCTGTTGAAACTTTGAACAGTCATTGAACAAACAGTCATAAGACAAGGATTACCTACATACTTGGTCTTCTTAACATTACATTTTAATGCAGATTTTTTTTGTTTTCTATTTATCTATATAATCTATCTATATAATGAATTACTTTAAGTCTTCTTTATATTCAAATAGCAGGATAGTCCCACTGTTTTAAATAATCATAAACTGTGCGCTGCTTTGATCCCAAGTTTTGATTCCAGCAGTTATCTCTTCCAAACCTGCCATTCTGATATTTTCATTGTAGAAAATGTATTGGGGCAACATATAATATTGTCCCACGTTCTTCTCTATTCTGAACCACTCCAAAGTCAGTTCTTAAGGTAGCTTCTGTAAACTATAGTGGTTCCTTAGAAAAATCTAGAGCCTCTTGGCCTTAATATACTCCACATTCTGATGTGTTCTATACAATCCAATGCCTTTCTAGAGACAATAAGATCAAGATAAACCTCCTTCTATTCTCAGATTCTGTCTGTTATTCATCTCACATTAACCATCTGAACTTATATTTCTCTGCCTTTTTGGAAACCTGCCTGTTCATTTCGTATTTCTTTTCATGTATCTAGGGGAAAGTGGATCTATTAAAAATATAGGAAGTGTGTTGGGGTGATATATGTGCATTCATTACAGCCTGAGTGAATTTATTTGAAATCCACTGTCCTATATCATCAAGGTCCTAATTGAATACTAGCTGCTTGAGCAGGTTAGCATGAAATCTAATTTTGCTAATCATCTCAAGGCAACGAGCCCATGAAATAAACAATTTGTATGAAGTTTCATATTTTATGGGAAGGATTTTCCTCGTGCTTTTGAAAAAAAATTCTGCTGGTTGAAGCAATCTATGTATTTTGGCAAGTGATTCATGAAAAAAATGTACATTAGAGCTCAAGATGTTTTTGTAGAGATGCACAGGAAGTGTAAGATTTAGTCAATCAAAGTTATTATTAGTATTGTTGTGTCATTGTTATTAGATTGCACCATAGAGAGAAACTTACTGTAACTAAGATAACTAAGATATGAAGATTACTATGATATGCTATTTGGAACTATATTTTCATTTTGGCTATTATCATAATGATAAAACAATATGCTCAGTTTCTTTGGACCAGTTAACTAGAAACTACTACCGATTTTGACAAAGTAAGGACGTGTTCAATGAGCATAAGAGAAGGTCATTTTAAAATACAGATCCTCCTCTTTTTAAAGATAACAGAATAACAGAGTTGGCAGGCACTTTAGAAGTCTTCTCGTCCAATCCCATGCTCAAGTGGATGATCCTATATCATTCCAGACAAGTGACTGTTCTGTATTTTATAAATAAATAAAATATGTTTATTCAGTCATATATGGAATTTGATTTTAAGCAATCCTGTCAAACTAATGAGTAAACTTGATTGTTCAGATATATTTCAGGATCATATATTGTTCTGACCCCCTCCTCCGTCCAGTAACGAATGCCGAGACATTGCTTAGCTGGAATGCCACAACTCTTTATTAGCAGGAAACATAAATCTCAGTGGCTGAAAGCCCAAACACAACGAACAGATAAAGAACCTTGGCAGCAACCCAGACTTCGACAGATACAGATAACAGCTTCTCCAGCGTTGATAATTAGGTTGAATCCTGCAACCAGACTCCTCCAAGAGTCTCTCCTTAAATACTATCTTGAGAGAAACCTAATTACAACCACCTGGATCCAATTATCTTTTGTATCTTGTAGCTGTTCTCTATGTCAATCTGCCCGCCATTGCCGGGCATCCAGGACCATCTCCCTTGTCTCCTCGCCACTGCTCCAAGGCCTGGCATCAGGAGCACACTCCCTTTGGTTTTCACCGCTGCTCCATACCTCAGGCGCTTCCTGGTGGCCAAGCAGCCTCTCTGCACCCTGCTCAGAGTCGGAACCCTGTCCAGGGTCCTCCACATCTTCCAGAGCCGACTCATAAGGCCCCTCGCTGTTGGAGTCTGGTGGCAGCTCCACCGGCTCCTGCTGGGCCACAACATATATTTATTATTTTATTTATAATTTATGCCTACTTTTTTGAAAATCAGGATGTTTGACTATGTTGAAGTTATATTAATCTCAAAGGAAACATTACAGCATGAAAGTATGCGGATATGCAGATGTTTACCCCACTTAAGTCAAAGGGCTTTCTTACTTCCTAGATAATATTTACTAATTTGAACCCGATTTATTGTTGTTCAGTATCTAAGTTGCGGCTGACTTTTTGTGACCCCATGCATACCAGGCCACTTTGTCCTCCATTTGAAGCTAATAGGCCTTTATAAATAACTTTCATAAACTGAAGATGGTTAAGTAATGTGCTTGGACATATTCCTCACCAGAGGCGGGTTCCAGCAGCCACTATTGCTGGTTCATTTGTGGGTATGCTGCATGCATGCCAGTGGTGGGATTCAAATAATTTAACAACTGGTTCTCTGCCCTAATGACCAGCTGGGTAGGCGTGGCTCGGTGCTCATGTGACTGGGTGGGCGTGGCCAACTCAATGTCATTCACGTTGATGGGCGCTTCGCCTTAGCTGTTACAATGCAATAAGAGTTAACCGGAGAGGCAGTTTCTGTAAGCAGGTCAATAAAGATTAGGCTAGAAACAACACCAGAATGTTTCCTTCCTGCCTTCCTTACAGGATTAGCCCTGGAAAGTGGAAAAAAACAAAAGGAGATTTCTTCCAACAATCGGTTCTCTGAACTACCTAGAAAGTTACCAACCGGTTCTCCCGAATAGGTGTGAACCAGCTGAATCCCACCACTGGTGCATGTACAGTACAGTAAAAAAATGTTCTGCTCATGTGCAGAACCGAAAAACAAGATGGCGGTGCGATAGGCGTTGCCCGGTAACTGGTTCAGGGGTGCAGCAGGCCTGGGTCGCTGCTGGTTCCAGTAACCCAGGCCGCCAAATCACTACCAGTTTGGCCAAACCGGGCAGAACCGGTAGGAATCCACCACTGTTCCTCACATATAATATCACTTCCTCAGTGCACAAAGTTGTTCAGAATTTCCTGCAAAGTAAGTGAGAGAATGATGTCAGTCCTGATTTTTCCTAGACTAGTTCCTTGCTCATTAAAGTAATCTCTGGAGGCCTCTGGGGCAGGCTGCCATAGTCTTAAATCTGAAATATCCTGCTCTACTCTGGCTCACCATCTGAACTTCTTTCTCCCAGGAGATCAGATTCATCCCCTCATTTAAAGCTTTCACCAGCAAATAATTGAAATGAGTTTTGTTTCTAAATTCAATATCCAAATTTAATAGCTATCTATCTGATGGCTTGAGCAGGCTGTACATCATCTCGAATTCTGGATTTGTTCAACAAGTAACTGAGAAATGTTACAAATCAATAAAGCCTTTTAGCTCGATTGCAGTGGATTTTAAACAGTGCAGCCTAACAAGTCATCTCAATTCTATAGCTTTTCAATTAATTTTTATAGTATGAGTCTCACAGCCCCTATGCTTTGGGGTTTTCATTTACTCTGTAATAATCAACTGGGACTCCTGAAAATTGCACTTTCTAGATACTTAATGTTGTTCCATAAAGTCTTCAATTTATTGTGAAATAAATACATCAAGAACATCTAACAACAGCCATCTATCCAATATGCATGTTACATTACTAAACTAGGCAAATTCTCAAATTTGGGGACTGATAGGATTGGGGATGAACAGAAACATTTAACTACTTCGTTCATTACTAATGATGGAATTCAATTAATATACATGCTTATGGTATGGTTAACAAAGCTTCTAATCAAATTACCTTATGGCTCTTGAAAGGCAGCATAAAATGTTAAGAGCTATGGGTAAAAAAAACATCCTTGAAACTTCATTGGGCAGCTCTTAATTGTGTGGTTTGAATTTTGAATCTGTGCTGTTGCCTATGGATTTTTCAATAATCTGGGGATCACAATTTTCCAGTTTGTTAAATGAGGGAGAGAAGTTGAACCAAGGCGAAAAGGAAGGCAGTAATATTAGTTTGATAGGTGTATCTTTTCATACAGGATTAAGAGGGAGGGGAGAGATGAATTTATGGAAATTTCAAAATGCAGAGTAGAAACATTTCATTTATATTGTCTCTTGGGGAAACTACCTTACTGCTGCAGTTTGGCATTATCTGGTAGTCAAGAGTGAGAACATATACAAAATGAGCTCTTATTTTTAATTAAATGCACTTTTTGAGAATCATTCCTTAAGTAGTTGGGAGGTATTTTCCTAATTTAGAGACATACAGAATTAGGGTCTAAATGAGCAAAACACTCGTATTTTAACCGCAGTTTCTGAAAATACACTTTTTGGTCAATTCCAGCAGAGAAACAACAACAAAGTCTTTCGGCATTATAAAAGCTAACAAATGGCTTTTATGTATTACAAATCATTTCATCATACGTATGAAATGTGATTCTGAGTGTTATGAATAACCCTTGGCTAGGGAGGGGATTATAAATACTGCTGTCTGAAAATAACAAAGTGTAAATTGTGATAATTGCTTTCTTAACAGTGGGAATTGATTAAGCTCTTAGGGCTGATTTTTTTTTTAAAAAAAAATGTTTTGTCCTTGTTTAAACCACAAGAGACATCACCGAACTTCTTGGTAAAGTGTAAACCAGCAGCTTCGTGATAAAATCTAGCTTTGAAGTTCTTATATGCAATGATAAGTCTCCTTAATGTAGCCCTGAAGGTTGGTGTCATTATCTCACTTCTTTAATATTGCACATTTGAGTCCATTGTTTTATGTGGATATCAGTTGTTTGATCTATGAAGTACAAGAGCAAGTGAGGCATTCACTTGTGTGGGCGATACTAATGTATTTATGTCGATGAAGATTCTCAGTCATCTAGGTAGATTCGTCTGGAAGTTGAGTCATGGCAACTGGACTTCTTTTCTTTTTGGTTCGAAACGTTTCGCTTGGGACAGAGTTAGCTCCTGAAACTGCCAATGTGTCTGCTATTCCTGGCAATAAATCTCATCACCATGATAGTGCAGTTCAAGAAAGACCACTAGGCTTGAAAGTTTGGCCTTGGACAACCTAGAACGATGACGCCTAGAATTGGACTTAAGCATAGTATGCAAAATTATCTGCTACAACGTCCTACTGGTCAATGACAACTGTTGGTATCCATCTGGGTGTGTTGTGTGTGTGTGCAGGGCGGGTTTTGCCTGCCTGAAACACACACAGACACACAGGGACATCGTACCAGAGACATCTTTCCGGCCTAAACGGTCAGGACTCATTATGCAGCCTCATGAACTATGTGAGCCAGCTATTCCCACACCTGCCCCTTCTCCCCCCCCCATGCCATGCAGCTTGTAACTTTCGATTCCCCGTCTCCCCTCCCTCTGCTAGGTTGTAACTTTCTATTCCCCCTTTGCCCACCCTTTGCCATGATGTGATTTTCTTTTGGTTTATTTGTAGAATGCTGTGAACTTTTCATTAGTTTACTTGTACCATGGGTGATTATATATGCCTTCTGATACACTTCTTTTGATGACGCTGTAACTAACTTTTCTAATAAAAGAGACCTTCGATGTTCATTCGAAGCTCGCTCATCCCGAGGAATTCTGCCTGGTGTTTTCCTTTCAATTCGGCCAAGGACACATGAGTGGCCTGCCAGTGTGGCAACAATGCCACAGACAACGTCGGCTTCAACCACAATAATATAAGAGCACATAACAGATACAACCTCAGTGTAAACCGCTCCAAACTTGATTGCAGAAAATACGACTTCAGCAACAGAGTGGTCAATGCCTGGAATGCTTTACCTGACTCTGTTGCTACATCTTCAAATCGCCATAACTTTAATATTAGACTGTCTACTGTTGACCTCACCCCATTCCTAAGAGGTCTGTAAGGGCAAATTCTCAAATTTTGGGACTGATTGGATTGGGGATGAGCTGAAACATTTAACTACTTCGTTCATTACTAATGATGGAATTCAATTAATATACATGCTTATTGGTAGGGTTAACAAAGCTTCTAATCAAATTACCTTATGGCTCTTGAAAGGCAGCATAAAACGTTAAGAGCTATGGGTAAAAAAATAATAAACATCCTTGAAACTTCGTTGGGCAGCTCTTAATTGTGTGGTTTGAATTTTGAATCTGTGCTGTTGCCTATGGATTTTTCAATAATCTGGGGATCACAATTTTCCAGTTTGTTAAATGCGGAAGAGAAGTTGAACCAAGGCGAAAAGGAAGGCAGTAATATTAGTTTGATAGGTGTAGCTTTTCATTCAGGATTAAGAGGTTGGGGGGGAGATGAATTTATGGAAATTTCAAAATGCAGAGTAGAAACATTTCATTTATATTGTCTCTTGGGAGAACTACCTTACTGCTGCAGTTTGGTCTGAGCTGGTAGTCAAGAGTGAGAACATATACAAAATGAGCTCTTATTTTTAATTAAATGCACTTTTTGAGAATCAAGAAAATCAAGAAAAGATTGGAGGAAGGAACATGAACAATCTCTGATATGCTAGTGACCAGGGGTGGGTTTCTCGCCCCGTTCCAACCGGTTCAGTTGGAACGGGGCCAGCGGCGTCCTCGTGCACGCGCACAGTGCACGCATGCATACTAGCATCTGCGCGACGCTCCAGCTGCTCCTGGACGATCGCGCAAGCTCTGTATGCATCCTGCGCATGCATGGAAGCGCAGAACTCGTCAAAACCGGGTAAGGACTGCGGGCGGGCGGGCACGCCCTTCGCCGTTCCCGGAAGTTACTTACTTCCAGGTTCGGTGACCAACCGGTTCGCAGGGACCGCCGCGAACTGGTTGAAACCCACCCCTGCTAGTGACGCAACTCTTCTCTTAGAAACCAAAGAAGGCCTGAAACGTCTGAGCAAAAGGATTAAAGAAGAAAGCAAGAAATTTGGCTCCTCCTGAACATCAAAAGGACCAAGCTCGTGACCACAGCGAAGACTGGAAATGTCAAAATAACAATCGATGAAGAAATGATCAAATACATGCACGGATTCAGCTTTCTAGGATTGCAGATTGATCAAAGCACTGAAAGCAGTCCAGAAATAAAACACTGAATCACACTGGGTCACACAGCAATTAGGAGCATGAATCAAATCGAGTATGAAAATATCAAGAGCACCCGCCTAGCAATTAAATGCAGATTAGTCCACACCATCGTGTTTCCCACAGCTACCCTGTGGTGGAGAAAAGTGGACCATGAAAAAGCCAGATGGGAGGAACATCGACTTGTTTGAGCTGTGGGTTGTGGAAAAGGCTCCTGCACATTCCTTGGGCAGCAAAGGTGAAAACAAGCAAGTATTGAAGTGAATAAAACCAGACATATTGCTGGAAGGTAAAATCACGAAAGTCCACCGTATTTCAGCCATGTCATGCAATCAAACTCACTGGAAAAGGCACTTATACTTGGCATGTTTAGCGGTAAAAAGAAATGAATCCACCAAAAAGTAGAGCTAGATACTATCGAAACCAACATCAGCCAGAGCATAAAACAACTGAAAGAAGCAATAAAAGATCAGAAAATGGGGAGGCAGCTGGTCTGTGGAATCACCAAGAATTGGACAACATTGAATGGATATCATCATCATCATCATCATCATCATCATCATCATCGAAAAATGGACTTCTGAATGATAAAAAAACATGTGTGAAAAACCAGCCTTGATAAAATATTTTCTGTTTTGCATGCTGAATATTCTTTACCAATTTTGAAAAAAATTTCGAACCTACTCTGTGGGTGTGGCCTCCTTTGTAGGAGTGGCTTAATGGCCATGTGACCTGGTGGGAGTGGCTTGCCGGCCATGTGTTTTCTTTCTTTCTCTCTCTCTCTCTCTTTCCTTCCTTTTGTCTCTCTGTCCCTCTTTCCTTTTGTTCTTTCATCTCTCTCACTTTTTCTTTCTTTTTATTTTTTTTCTTTCTTTCTATCTTCCTTTCTTTCTCTTCTTCTCTCTGTGTGAGTCTGTGTGTGTGTGTGTGTGTGTTTGTGTGTGTGTGTGTGTCAGTGGTGGGTTTCAAAAAATTTTGGAACCTCTTCTGTAGGTGTGGCCTGCTTTCCGGGTCCACTGGTGGAACCTCTTCTAACCGGTTCAGTAGATTGGACGAACCGGTTCTACCGAACTGGTGCGAACTGGTAGGAACCCACCTCTGGTCCTGAGTAATAGTTGTATGTCCCTTTAAAAACTAACTAGTATGTGTATATGTGAAGAACATATTAAAAGTAGTTGTATTGCATTGCATTGCATTGCAATGTTTTGTATTCTATTGTATTCTATTGTTTTGTATTGTATTGTATTCAATTTAATATGGCCACCAACTCATTAACTCTAGGTGGTATCTTCAATCTTTGTTAAATAGCAGGAGAGTTTGCATCAGAAGTGGTCTTTATCCTTTGTTTTTCATAAATCTATTAAAATTATCATTTTTTTTTAACCTTCTAACAAAGGGGTTGTAAAAGAAGGCTATCTGAAGTGACCAAAACTACTGGAAAGAGCCAAGGTGGCGCAGTGGTTAGGGTGCAGTACTGCAGCCACTTCAGCTGACTGTTATCTGCAGTTCAGCGGTTCTAATCTCACCGGCTCAAGGTTGACTCAGCCTTCCATCCTTCCGAGGTGGGTGAAATGAGGACCCAGACTGTGGGGGGGGATATGCTGACTCTGTAAACCGCTTAGAGAGGGCTGAAAGCCCTATGAAGCTGTATATAAGTCTAACTGCTATTGCTATTGCTAAGAGCGACAAATTATCAGACTGTATCAAGCTTAACTGATGAGACTTTCTCCATTTGAAGACCTCATGATAGCCCTCAAGAGTTATGCATATTATGCAGTGGTGGGTTCCGGATCCCAGTGCAACTGGTACGGTGCAATGGGGCATGGCGTCTACCACATGAATGCATGCAGCGTGCATGCACATGCGCACAGCACGTGCATGTGTCCTTACCTCCTGCAATGCTTTGCGATGCTTCTGTGATGCTCCAGCTGCTTGGCAGAGCATCACGCAGGTGCTGTACGCTCCATGCGTGGAAGCGCTGAAAACCTCAAATACAGGTAAGGATGGCGGGCAGGCAGGTGACCCCTCTGGAGCACCGTACCAGAATGGTACCCGGTGCTACCAGCAGGCACCAGTATGCCCATACCATGGCATACCATCTGCAACCCATCACTGATATTATGCATAATAAATGCATATAAATATAAGTTATCTCTTAGCAGGAATAGCATCAACAAGACCTGTTTGGATTAAAAAAAGTATTCCCTACAATATAAGATACAGGAGCACTGAATTTAGGCGCAATAGATGTTAAAGCTGGACTTCCATCCATGTTCAACTTGAATGTGTGCATATAAATAAAACATTAGACCATATACCATCACATCTCCTAGGACTTCCTTCCAAAGGAAAGTAAATTCTTGTGAGCAAAGCCATTGTAAAATATTGCACTGTTCAAAGAACTGAAGTTTAAATAATAGCATAACTACCAAATTAATGGGTGGTTAGAAGATGAATATATATTGTGTATATATAGAGAATGTATTACGATATTAAAACAACTTATTTAATCCCTTTTAATTTCTCGCTAAATGAGTGTGGTAGAAGAATCAGGGCACCTAAAAACTGTCAAACACAACAATGTCTCTGGAAGATCTAGAAATAACACGGTAACAACCCAGCTTTTTCCAAGAAGGTCCAGGCAGTTAAATAGTGTGTGGAAAATGTAGTTCTTTAGATAATCACATCCCAAGAGACTCCCATATATTTCAGTATATCTATTTACTGAGATGGCTGCTGAAACAGTTATTAAGATAATGCACGTGAAGCTCCTCAAATACTCTAAGATGCCAGAATGGATTTTCTCCACGGCTTCCCTTTCCTAAAGTTACTGTCCTACAGTTTCCTTATTCAAGAGGTTAAGGAAATAGCAAGGGAGAATCTGGAAAGTTGCAAGAGAAAAGCATTTGGCTATTCTGTAATACCATGATCAGAGGTTTAGCTGAATACTCAAGTTCTAAATGTACATAAAGGTAAAGGTTCCCCTTGCACATATGTGCTAGTCGTTCCTGACTCTAGGGGGCAGTGCTCATCTCTGTTTCAAAATAGAGCCAGCACTGTCCGAAGATATCTCCGTGGTCATGTGGCCAGCATGACTAAATGCTGAAGGCACACGGAACGCCGTTACCTTCCCACCAAAGTGGTCCCTCTTTTTCTACTTGCATTTTTTACATGCTTTCAAACTGCTAGATTCGCAGAAGCTGGCACAAGTAATGGGAGCTCACTCTGTTATGTGATCCTAGGGATTCAAACCGCCAAACTGCCAACCTTTCCGATCAACAAGCTCAGTGTCTTAGCCACTGAGCCACCGCGTCCCTTTTATATGTATATAAGGATAGTGGAAATGTAGGTTTTACTACCAAGAGTTCTGCACATGAAGATTATCTCATCCATAGAGACTTCCATGTGTATTTATCTCCATGTTTCTAAAAAAATTGCAAGTATGACATATGAAGTCTGTGGAGAAGACATAAATATTTCAAGGGCAAAGCTTTTCTAGATATATCCATACATACTTTGTGCATTGAAGGTAATACCTGAATATGGCTGTTATTTAATTCAAGAGTTAGGCACAAGTAGACTTTGGAAATTGTCCATCAGTTCAGTGGGCAGAGAAATTAGATAAATGGTTCTTCCAAATTTCTCATTAATTATTTCAATAGGGCAAGGTTTCCCATTCAAGACAGTCATTTTAATCCTTAAGATATAATGAAAGAGGAGGATGCCAGTGGGGTTGAAAATATAGGAGACAGAATTGTTTTGTCTTTTGTGACAATAATTCAACCTCTGGCCACCTGAGAATTTTTTTTCTCTCCTGTCCTCTCCTCTTCTGAATAAGTTTCTAACCCAAATTCTATTGTCTCAAGTACAATGCAAGGAAACATGCAAGAGAATTGATGATCAATTCCATACAGTTGAGATGCCTATCTGTTCTGACCCCCCTTCTTCGCTCGTTCACAGATGACAGTCAGACAGACTTAAAAGGAAATAACTTTATCAGTCCTGGCTCCCACTGGCTGCGAGCCCCAAATAAACATAAATAAAGTCTCTGCCAAGAAGATAACAGAATGCAAAAACAAAGAGCTCTTACGGCAAAACCAGGCTTACAGAAAGAAAGCAAATCACTTCTCCAAGTACCTCTCACAAACAAAACACGACCGATGAACAATGAACCACGACGAACGACGAACGTTGATTTCTGCAACCAGGGCGTGGCACCATCAGTCCTTTTATCTCCAGAAGACCACACTGACGAGCCCCAGCTGCATTGTTATTCCTGCATCCCGACTCAACTCACAGCAAACTTCTGCTGAGTCACAACATCTATCATTATGTAATGTTTTCAATGGGAAGATGTAAACAAACAGGATCAGAGGCAAAAAGTTTATCAGGCATCTTTACAGCCTGGTAATTTTGTGAAAGTCAGATTAGAAATTATGATGACAAATTCCTGTCCATCACTGATCTGGAGCGATTGCAAGAAATTTAGGACAAGTGAAGACCAGCTTGTATGAATCTCCACCTCTTTATGCAAATGTATTTCTCTCCCCACCCCCATCTCTTTCAAAGTAGCTTCCACCATAATCCAGTTAACTGATGCATCACATCTGCTGATGCCTTCCTGCCTTGATGCATTTCCTTTTTATGATTCTCCTTTTCCACGACCACAGTTTATTATCCAATTGCCATTCCAGGGACTCCTTTGTCAATGAGAATTAAGACTGCTTGCTTTTCACATTAATCTTCTCACAGATATTCACTTCTTCCTTTGAAGGCCTTTTCACTTCACTCCAACATTTTCAGATTGCATGAGAGCCCTGTAATTCCATACTACCCGTGTTTCCCCGAAAATAAGACAGGGTCTTATTTTATCCTCCCCCCCCCAAAAAAAATAAGCACTTGGCCTTATTATCGGGGAGATCTTGATATTTTTGAGGTGCAAGAGGCGGCAAGCATGGTCACCTCATAGCTGCTTCTATGTTGCAATATTTTTTGGGGGAGCACATTTTGGGTAGAGGGGTTATTTTAGTGCATGCACTCAAAAGCCCAATTAGGCTTATTATCCAGGGAGGTCTTATTTTGGGGGAAACAGGGTAACAGATACTACAAAGCTCAACTCTTTGTTGAGTCCATAAGAAACTAGGATAATAAACTAATGTGACCTTCTCTTATCAGGTCTTCTCCAGAGGTTTTCAACTACATCTCCCCCAACTGTTTCTTTTTACCACTCTGGCCGAAGGAAATTCTGCAGACCCATCAGTCAAGGAATTCCAGTTGGCAGTTTTCTGCTAGAGTCTTTTCTGTATCTCCCACCCTTTGTTACATTGTGGCCTCAAGGTGAGATCCACACCCACCTTCTTGGCCTTCAAAAAGGACCTAAAGACCTGGCTGTTCCAATTGGTCAGGGCTCCTGATGGGGGCATATCATACGGGATGGGGTTGGGCTTGATGCAAATGCCCAGAACACCTGGAAGATACTTCATTGCCTGCTTTGGTATCATTGGGATGTTTCTTATCAGCTTAAAACAGTTTCGCAGCATGAGGGCATAGCAATAGCAATAGCGGTTAGACTTATATACCGCTTCATAGGGCTTTCAGCCCTCTCTAAGTGGTTTTACAGAGTCAGCATATTGCCCCCAACAACAATCCGGGTCCTCATTTTACCCACCTCGGAAGGATGGAAGGCTGAGTCAACCTTGAGCCGGTGAGATTTGAACCGCCGAACTGCCGATAACAGTCAGCTGAAGTGGCCTGCAGTACTGCACTCTAACCACTGCGCCACCTCGGCTCTTCTGTATCTATGTGTACTTCCTTGACTGAGTTAATGATCGTTGATCGATATATTTCCCAGACAATTTCATATACAATTTTCTGCTTATAGTTTTTTTTTTAACATCTTTTTCTTTCATACCAGCAAGTTATGCCCTTCGTTGTAGGGTACAGTAGTCTCTGCTGACTTTAGCAACAAAAACTATATTAATAGACTGAAAGTTTTTTTTTCCTCCCTGACTTGCTTTCTGCAACCCAGAGACCTTCATAATAAGTATAGGGCATTTCCAGGTGACTTGCCTTTCCATTGCTATGTCTTCTAATGTCACCTTCTAAATGGAGCAGGGTTTTGTGCTGATCATGGAAACTGTCAGGAAGCTCTGTGCTACAATCAAGGACCACTTGTAGAGATGCTACACCCAAACGGAATGTGCCTCCCAACCAATACGTGAGCAGAGATCTCTCAGCCTGCCAATACTCTGTGGTCATGCTCCACCCTTTCATTTTAATACCAATCCCCACCCCTCACATATAAAAAGAAAAAGTTAAAAGAGAACTGAATTTGAACTTTTGAATTTTTTTGTTCCGAAGGGTTTTATTTCTTTTAAAAAACACAAATATTTCATCATTCGTCAATCATTAAAACATTGAAGTACAATTTTTTTTGTATGCCCCTCCCTCCCTCCACCCCCCCAACCCCCCTCCTCCTTCCCCCCCCCCCGACTTCCCAGAACCCGTACACGGTATGGATTTTTAACTAACACAGTCTAAAATCTATTGAGAAAAAAGAAATAAAGAAATTAATGACATCTCTACATTGACCTTAGCTTCTTCTTGCTGAGCTAACTTTAAACAGTTTAAATCATTTCTGATCTTAAGCATAGGCTAACTGGAGTTTCTTGGTCCCGTATTTATTTTGTATATAGTCAATCCATTTTTTTCCAGTCTCGTTTATATCTCTCATTTGAGTGGTCTTTAAGATATGCCGATATTTTAGCCTTCTCGGCTAAGTTTGTGACTTTCAATGTCCATTCTTGGATTGTAGGCAAGTCTTCCTTCTTCCAGTATTGCGCCACCAACAGTCTTGCTGCCGTTATTAGGGGCAGAATCAAGTTAGTCTCTACCACTGTAAAGTCAGTACATATACCTAGTAAAAATAACTGAGGAGTAAATTTTTGAATTTTAATAAATTTATATGCAGCCCTATCCCTTAGGACTCCGGGCGGCTTACAAAAACAAGATAAAAGTTAAAAAGAGAAAAGAGAAACAAATTTAAAATAACACACCATACATTCAATCTATTGGGGCTGGACCTTGTTCATGAAATCAACAGCCCCAGGCCTGCCAGAACAGCCAGGTTTTAGTGGCTTTATGGAAGGCCGAGAAAGTGGGAAGGGTCCGGATCTCTACGGGTAGATCATTCCACAGGGCCGGAGCAGCTACAGAGAAGGCCCTCCCACGAGGGGCCGCCAGCCGGCATTGTCCGGTCGACGGCACCCGGAGAGAACTTATCGGCCGTTGGGAAGTATGTGGCAGGAGGCGGTTTCTCAGATATCCGGGTCCTAGGCCATGTAGGGCTTTAAAGGTAACTGCAAGGGCTACCTGTTTACAGACAACTTTCTGGACTGCTGACGCAACAAATAGTCCTCCACTTATGACTGGCCACTTAATGACCGTTACGATGGACCTTTTCAAAATCTACTTACAGTACATTCTTAAAGCTATGTCTTCAATCTAACAACACACTGGCTCTCCTCTGAAAACTAGAAGGCTTTTTTCTGTGGCATTATTGTAGGTTTTTCCAGAAAGAAAATTTCTCCCTGAAGGATATTTCCTTCACAATCCAGTGAACAATTATTACTATAAAATTATCATTTCTTACTACATTCTTATTCCAATAGGCATGTGAACTAATAACCATATACCAGCATCCTTGTCCCTCAGATTAAATATGTTTTAATAATGAGAAGCAGAAACCAGGGACAAAACACTCATCGAGTCTTAGAAACTGCCTAATTATTTATTTACATACCAAATCATGAGGCAGGCAAATACATTATTTCTAACAGTTCCCTAACGTCTGATTTTAATCTTAACCTATTGGGCTATTTTATACTGCCTGCATGTGGAAACAACGTTGATTCTTTTAGAAGTTAAACGCTCCTGATTACTTCTTGATAGGATTAAATTCAATCATATTTTTAAATGGCCACTCAGCTTCCTTAGCAATAAGCTACACATGGAGGAACAATTGCATTTCCTACAATAGCAATAGCAGTTAGACTTATATACCGCTTCATAGGGCTTTCAGCCCTCTCTAAGCGGTTTACAGAGTCAGCATATTGCCCCCAACAACAATCCGGGTCCTCATTTTACCCACCTCGGAAGGATGGAAGGCTGAGTCAACCCTGAGCCGGTGAGATTTGAACAGCCGAACTGCAGAACTGCAGTCAGCTGAAGTAGCCTGCAGTGCTGCATTTAACCACTGAGCCACCTCGGCTCCAAGACAAGACAAGTGCATTAGACTAGAATTCAGACTTAAGATCAGGACCTTAATTTTGGCTGCTCACCCTTATCTACCATAGACTTATGTATGATACACTATTATATTAGCTCAGAAAATGTTGGGAAGAACCTAGCCCAGGGATGGCAAACCTTTTCAGCATGGAGTGCCACAACCATGAAGAGGAGCTACCCAGGGGGCATGCACACACCGGAAAATGAACTTCCGGTTCCCTGTGCACATATGTGCACCAGCCAGCAAGTCTTCCAGTTACCAGCATGCATGCACGCACAATGATCAGCTAGCCAGTGTGCATGCTCCTGGATGCCCGGCAATGCCAGGCAGATTGATGGAAAAAACAGCTACTCAGTTACAAAAGATAATTGGACTCAGGTGGTTGTAATTAGGCTCACACTGGAAAATGGAAGACCATGTCTTCCAGTTTCCGGCACTGCCGCACAAATGAAGGTCAGCTCATCATCACACGTGTATCCATGCCAGAAACCTGGAAGAGGGATGGGCAATGACGGGCATGCCAGGTGACATAGTTCCATGTGCCACTTTGGGCATACATGCCTGTTGTGGCCCAGCAGGAGCCATTGGAGCTGCAAACACACTCTGACAGCGAGGGGCCTTATGAGTCAGCTCTGGAAGAGGTGGAGGACCCTGGACAAGGTTCCGACTCTGAACAGGGCACAGAGAGGTTAGTTGGCCACCAGGAGGTGCCTGAGGCATGGAGCAGCGGTGAGAGCCAAAGGGAGTGTACTCATGACGTCAGGCCTTGGAGTAGTGATGAGGAGACAAGAGAGGTGGTCCTGGATGCCCGGCAATGCCAGGAAGATCGACGGAAAAAACAGCTACGCAGTTACAAAAGATAATTGGACTCAGCTGGTTGTCATTAGGCTCCTCTCAAGATTGTATTTAAGGAGGGACTCAGGGAGGAGTCTGATTTGCAGGATTCAACTTCATTCATAACACTGGAGAAGCTGTTATCTGTCTATGTCAAAGTCTGAGTTGCTACCAAGGTTCTTATCTGTTTGTTTATGCTTGGGCTTTCAGACGCCGAAGTTTATGTTTCCTGTTGATTAAAGTACTGTGAAATTCCTGTTAAGCTTGTCTCGGCATTTGTTACTGGACGGAGGAGGGGTTCAGAACACATGCCATAGGTTCCCCATCATGGACCTGGTCTGACAAAGAGGAGGGATAAAGCAGGGAGCTAGCCTAGAGTCCCTACACAACCACAAAAGGGCCAGGGCCAATCCTCCATAAGTTACTTGGAGACTTATCTAATTGTTCCTGGAAGTAGGCTGCCAGACTGGGGTGATTCCTGTATTATAGATAGAACATAATGAAGTAGTTAGCTTCAATTTGCGTGGATTTGGTTGTTTATGCCTGACAGAAGATAACTGTATTCTCAAGAGCAGGTTTTTTTGGAGTGGAGGAGAGAGTAAGAGAATTGTCAAAGCACAAAGCCCACATCTAGTGCAAGAATAATGTTTTCCATTCATAGCAAGATAGGGAGGGTCTCACCTGGGGTCTCCTTCACTGTAGCAATTAGGATTTTAAAAGCCTCCTTTAGAACCCATTTCTTTGAAAGAGTAGTCCTTGTGCAGGTAAGGGGTTTATTGCCAGGACAGAAAAGCACATTTCAAGCTCTCCTAAAAATCTCCCCCATCATGAAACTATTAGGATAGTGAATGATAAGTATCAATCTTCCATGTTAACCGCTGATGCTTTGGGACAGCCTCAGAGGTGATATTGATTGATTGATTTTGATTGATTGATTGGTTGATTGATTTTATTATATTTATATGCTGCCCTTTTCCCCCGAAGGGGACTCAGGGCGGCTCACAATTCAAATCAGGGAAGGGGGGTACAGACAAAAAATAAAAGACGAAACACAACAATACATAATTTAAAAACACACAACAGTCATACCATTCGAGACGGGGGCAACAGCTCTTTAGCCCCAGGCCTGTCGGAACAGCCAGGTTTTAACGGCTTTGCGGAAGGCCTGGAGGGTGGTGAGGGTTCGAATCTCCACGGGGAGTTCGTTCCAGAGGGTCGGAGCAGCCACAGAGAAGGCTCTCCTCCGGGTAGTCGCCAGTCGGCACTGGCCGGAGGATGGAATTTGGAGGAGGCCTAATCTGTGGGATCTAATCGGTCTAGTGGAGGTGATTGGCAGCAGGCGGTCTCTCAAGTACTCAGCCAGTTCAGGTGAACCCGTATTCAGGCAGTTCAGGTGAACCCATAGCGGAAACTTTGAGGAGTTCGGAGAACTGGCAAATACCACCTCTAGTTGGCCATGCCCTCCCACCCCCATCATTCCCTGTCCTACATTCCCTTCTTTTTAGTTCAGCTGATTCACGCAGCAGAGCAGATTGCCAGGCCTCAGCTGAGCTAAAAAAAACAGCTCAGGTCACCAGTGCTGGCGCCGAGGGCAGTCTTTGAGTGCTAGGTGCGCGCATGTGCGAAGCGCTCTCTCATACAACCGGTAGGAAAAGATTTGGAATCCCACCACTGGACAGGCAAATTTGTTTCTGTGCAAAATCCATGAAGCGAAAGGGTATTTCAAGGGTAATTTTTCGTTGGTTGATGGTTCTCTTGTTTTAATTATAAATTTCAGCCATGGAGATCCGTGACCAGAATAATAGCACGTAGTTTGGTTGTATGTATGGAATAAATGATATAAAATGTGTTATTTGGAACATTAGCTTTTGCTACAGATATACTCAAGAATAAGAGAAAAGGAGGGGGGAAAATCTTCCCGTCATAAACATGGGACCCATGACATGCCTAACTTTAAACAAATGGTGTAAAATATCAGAACAGTTTGTACTCAATATGTGTGGGACTGTGTAACAAAACATGGTGGTTTTTTAAAAATAATTATGTGAAATGTACCTGGGTTTTTTTAATGACTGTTCATGGAAACAATCATTTTCTTACACCTTCCCAGGGTAATTTGAAGGGCATGCCTTGTACTGGAATCATGGCGTGCCAAATGACCTTTAGTTACAGTATGGAAATGATAATTTAGCAAGAGAGTCGAGGTAGCGCTGTATTCCAGGAACACCTGCTGGTTGTTGAAAGAAACAGATGCTATAATCATATGTAAAACAGTAATTCAAAAGTACGACAACAGAGGAATGGAGTAACGCTGTAGGAGAAGCAGGGGAGGCTCACGAATGCCAACAGAAAGCCGCGTTTCGGGAAGGTTAGCACCACGCACAATTGTAACTCCGCTTGATATAAATGAACAGAATTTTGCATGGAGAATCCATTCCCCACTGTGGATGCTTTTAGGATTCCATCACATTATTTAGAGGATGGATGTATCATTTCACTGAAGGGATGAGTATAATCCTGCAGGCTTTGTTTTAACATTTCCTTCCTTTTGTTTTGTTTTCCCCCCTCACCCTTCCCTCCCCAGAGCTTTTCTTTTGCTATAATTAGCAATAAATGATAAATGACTGCTCAACAGATGATTTGTATTTTGTATTTAAAATTTATTTATAGGCCGCCCTTTTCCCTGGGGGGACTCAGGGCAGCTCACAACTAATGGGGAGGGGGATACAAACAATAGCACATAAAAGCAATACATAAGTAAAAATAAAACACAACATTCATACCATTCGGGTGGGGGTGAGTTACATTCTTTAACCCCAGGCCTGACAGGATAGCCAGGTTTTAAGGGCTGTGCGGAAGGTCTGGAGGGTGGTGAGGGTACGAATCTCCATGGGGAGATCGTTCCAAAGGGTCGGAGCTACTACCGAGAAGGCTCTCCTCCGCGTGGTTGCCAGTCGACACTGACTGGCAGATGGGATTCGGAGGAGGCCTAATCTATGAGATCTAATGGGTCGCGAGGAGGTAATTGGCAGAAGGCGGTCTCTCAAGTGATGATGACACTTGTTAGGTGTAGATTCCAAATTCCGGCATATTTATTTATTTATTAAATTTATATTGCCATCCATCTCACCTAGAGGCGATTCTAGGCAGCTTGAAACCAAATAAAATCAGCAAGATAAAACATTACAATATTAAAATGATGGAAAATGATAACGTCAATGATGGTGGTGGTAGTGGTGATGGCGACCAGGATGATATCCATTCAGTTGTGTGTAACTCTTGGTGAGTCTAGGGTTCAAGTCTCTCCACATCTTCCTGATCTTGAGCTACTCCTTGGAGTTGTTCTATGCTTCGTCTGGGGTGAGCTCTGATGGTGAAAATGATAAATATTTTATTTTATTTTATTTTATACACATAAGCACATCAACAGAACACATAAACGCATTAACAAAAATAACCACATAATTTAAAAACAACATAGGAACAATAAGTTCCATCGTATATCATACCGCAGTTCCGAATCGGTTTCTTTGCAGTTAGTGTTTTCCCTTCTATACATTTCTATCTTGCGTTCATAATATCGTTATTCATTATCATGTACAATTCTTTATTTATTTATACTTAGCTACTTATGATCAAGTATTATTTACCTATATTGTGCTTTATATTTTTACTGTCATCTATTCTCTTATATGCAGTTATAGGTATACATTCACATAGTTATTCTTTTTTCTTTGCCATTCTTATATTATTATTATTCCATTTAAAAGGGTATAAGGTATAATTTGGAATGCATTATTTACCATCCTTCACATCTGCTATGACACCACCTTATTTTCTCTTTCTTTTCTTTTCTCCCTCCCTTCCTTCTCTACTTCCTTCCTTCCTCCTCTCCTTCCCCTTCTTCCTTCCCTTACTTCTCCCCTACTCCTACCCTCTGTCTTCTCCTTCCTACCCTCTCTCCTTCTCTTTTTCTCTCTTCATCCCTCCTCTCCTTCTCTTTCTCTCCCTTCCACCCACCTCTCCTTACTTCTTTCTTCTTCCCCTACCTCTCCTCCACATTTCCTCTTCCTCTCCTACTATCTCTCCTTCTATCTCTCTCTCTGTCCCACCCTCCACTTCTTTCCTTTCCTTCGTCCCTCCATTCTCTACTTCCTTCCTCCCCTCCTTTCCTTCCTTCTTCCCTTCCTTTCTTTTTCTACTGTTATAGGTGTCTCTTTCAAATCCAGTTTATGTTTTCTTGAGGGTGTTATTTCCACAAGTCCATTTTTTTCATATGAAAATGATAAATATTAACATTAAAAATGACTTAGAGTTAACAAAGGTGGCAAAGAAGGGAACAGGATGCACATAGGGAGGAGAGGAGTCTTCTCTCAATCCATGAACCCCATCCATACACCCCCATCGGGACTTGACTTACTTTGACTTAAGTCTTTAGCGTCGGTACGGCATCGCCAATCCCTTCGCTGTAGAGTCGCATGCATCCCGAATCAACGGGATCCATGATTCTAGGCTGAGTACTACTTGAGCTCGCCGGGCCCAAGAGTTGACAGAGCCCCTTCTGTTGGAAAATGGTGGGCACCTCGAGAAGGCAGTGGTTGCCTTGATAATGAGAGGCTATATTTTGCGCGTCAATTATCCTTGCCCATCGGGAGCCCAGGTCAATTGGAAGATCCAGGTCTTTAGGCCCTTTCGGAAGGTGGGTGTGGATCTCACCTTGGGGGACACAATGTTCCAAAGAGTGGGAGTTGCAACAGAAAAGACCCTTTCCCCTGGATGCTGCCACCTTGAATTCTTTGAGTGACAGGTTCTGCAGAATCTCCTTCTGCTGGGGTGGGTGGGATGGGCCAGTCCCCTTGGGGGAAGATGGTATATGGATGATTAGATCACTACTCAGATCTCACATAGCAGTCAGGGGTGGGTTGCTGTTGGCATTACTGCTGGTTTGGTGTGTGTGTGCAATTTTGCGCATGCGCTCTTGCTTTACTTGGGTGTGCACTCTGCGTGCATGCCCAGATGCTCATAAATAGGTCTGCACATGTGCAGAACATTAAAAATGGGGGGAAACCATGCCACACCAACCAGGGAACCAGGTTTGGAAATGTGGCCGGCCTGGGTCCTTGCCGGTCCCAGAGATCCAGGCTGGCAAACCACTACTGGTTCAGCCGAACTGGTCCGAACCGGTAGGAACCCACCTCTGATAGCAGTTATCCTGAGTTCAAAGATATGCTAATAGTAGTTCAAACTCCAAAACATTTTTATTTTCTAAAGGATCTCTCTCCCTCACTCTCTCTTCTCTCTCACCCCTCTCTCACACACACATTTTATTATTTTCATCCTCTTAAATTATAGCAGTTTCCGAGATGATGGACAGCAGAAAAACACAATTTCTTCCTTCCTTCCTTCCTTCCTTCCTTCCTTCATTCATTCATTCATTCATTCCTAGAACCACTTTTTATTAAAAAAAATTCCCTCACGTCATTGGTTCCCCCCTCCCCACATTCCCCCCACCTCCTCCTCCTCCTCCTCCTCCTCCTCCTCCTTCTTCTTCTCTCTCTCTCTCTCTCTCACACACACACATTCTCACACACTTATCTTATTATTTTCATCCTCTTAAACTATAGCAGTTTCTGAGATGATGGACAGCAGAAAAACACAATTTCTTCTTTCATTCATTCATTCCTAGAACCACTTTTTATTTTAAAAAATTCCCTCACTTCATTGGTTCCCC
The DNA here is from genome assembly GCF_009769535.1 of Thamnophis elegans. Taxonomy (NCBI): domain Eukaryota; kingdom Metazoa; phylum Chordata; class Lepidosauria; order Squamata; family Natricidae; genus Thamnophis; species Thamnophis elegans. The sequence continues at coordinate 3,873,660 of NC_045544.1, forward strand.
CCTCCCATCTCTCTCTCACACACACACACTTTCTCTCTCTCTCTCTCTCTCTTTCTCTTTCTCTCTCTCTCTCTCTCTCTCTCACACACACACACACTTATCTTATTATTTTCATCCTCTTAAATTATAGCAGTTTCCGAGACGATGGACAGCAGAGAAACACAATTTCTTCTTTCTCCCGTTTCTTGAAAACCAAAATGTATTGTCGTCACTCCATAACTGTGGAAACTACTCTGGAGCTAATGATGCAAAAGTGAAGTCTCCCAATCCAATTAATGTTAGTTGCAAGTGACTACGTTCACAGTGAAACCAATGAAACAAGTTAGTTGCAATTAATTAAGGGTCCAGGCTGTTTCTATCAAAGTTATATTAGGGAAATGAAGCAATAACATCCAGACTTGATCAAGTTTTCTCGGTGGTTACCCCAAAAGTTTTTAGAATATCCTGCTAACTGCCCTGTTTGGACAATGTCATAAAAGAAACTGAAAACTCATTCAAGTTTTTTTTTTTTTCTGTTTCCCTGATCCAGAGGAGTTATGGCAAATGAAGTATCTGGTGAATCTCTTAGATTCTATCATTCTTAGCAATATCTATGGTGGATAAGGATTGTAAGAGTTTGGTTCTAATGAAGCAGCGGTGGGTTTCACATTTTGTTACCACTTGTTCGCCGCCCGCGTACCCACTCGCTTCTCTCCTCTTTTGCACAGGGGCCTGGCCTCAAAAACGCGCCTAAATAGGATGGCAGGCCCACCTGTGATTTCTGCTATTAGTTCAGGAGAACCGGTCCGAATACCACCTCTGTTCTAACGAGTAAACAAACCAACTCGGAGGAAGCTATTCTAGGCAGACATAGCAATGGTATTCTGTTGTTTCTACATCCCTCCCAGAGGTGGGTTCCTACTAGTTTGCACCTATTCGGTAGAACTGGTTCGTCAAATCTACCGAACCAGTTAGAAGAGGTTCCACCAGTGGACCCAGAAAGCAGGCCACACCTACAGAAGAGGTTCCAACATTTTTTTGAAACCCACCACTGGTCCTTGGATATGATTATTCTACACTATCATGCTCCTATTTATAAAACTCAGTGCCTCTGTGAAAGGTAAGGATGACTACTGCGTTTGTGTTGCAATCAGAACATTGCGTGTGTTGAAGTTGTTTTAACGCAAACCAAAGATGCCTTTTAAAAAACAAGTTTACATCCTATTCTTATGCATGCCAGTGCTGTGTGTGAGGTCATTTAAGGTGGTTCTGACAAGTGTCGTCGGCATCTTCATATCGGGTAACATGGGCGGCAAGCCACTCCCATCCGGTCACATGGGCGGCAAGCCACTCCCACAAAGGAGGCCACACCCACAGAGTAGGTTCAAACAATTTTTGAATCCCACCACTCATCCCTCCCTTCTTGAAATGTGAAGAACAACATTTGCTAGTCATTTAGTTCCAATTAATGGTGTTAATTGACCAAAGGGTTCATTTTAGAAGTAGGATCATGAGTTTCTGCACTTAATCACAGATTAAGTGCAGTTTAATCACAGCTAGCAGAATTATTATCAGATGACTTAAACTTACCCCTCTAGATAAGATTTACTTCTTTTCACAGCAAAGAAGCAGCATACAGAGAGAGACTCATATCATCAATATCTAGACAACACCCTCTCTATGGCCCACAACCAGCTCAGCAAAGACTAAAATCCAGGAAAGCTTTGAAGAAATTGACAGCAGAGTGGAACTATGGAAAGCTATAAAGAGCCAGTACTGGATGGAACCAATGGAGGACCTGTCAGCTGGGTCTGGTTAAAATTGGGAAGTATGGAAATTATTGAATATACTTTGCACAGGTACAAGAAGATCCAGAGGCATTTTGCACAAATGGGGTTATTTGGTTGCTTCTGCTCTTGGCAATTGTGATGACATACAGACAACACATATGTATACGCATCCTTTGTGCCCCAATCAGTGTACACTTGAGGATCTCATGGCAGTAGGACAGAACGCAATTAATGTTGCTAAACTCTGGGCAAGATCTGTTTAATTTGTACAAATTTTAATCTTGTATTTTGTGTTTTAAACGTTACGTCATTAACAGTATGCCTTATTTTAATTGTGGTGCTTTTGACACGAATAAACAATCACAGATTTTTGCAGTTTTGCATGGACGGATTCAGAATGAGATCCCGAATGTTCCTAGGTGGCGCAGTGGTTAGGGTGCAGTACTGCAGGCCACTTCAACTGACTGTTATCTGCAGTTCAGCGGTTCTAATCTCACCGGCTCAAGGTTGACTCAGCCTTCCATCCTTCCGAGGTGGGTGAAATGAGGACCCAGACTGTGGGGGCGATATGCTGACTCTGTAAACCGCTTAGAGAGGGCTGAAAGCCCTATGAAGCGGTATATAAGTCTAACTGCTATTGCTATTGCTCTATCTCTCTATCTATCTGAGGTGGCACAGTGGTTAGGGTGCAGTACTGCAGGCCACTTCAGCTCACTGTTATCTGCAGTTCAGCGGTTCTAATCTCACCGGCTCAGGGTTGACTCAGCCTTCCATCCTTCCGAGGTGGGTGAAATAAGGACCCAGACTGTGGAGGCAATATATGCTGACTCTGTAAACTGCTTAGAGAGGGCTGAAAGCCCTATGAAGCGGTATATAAGTCTAACTGCTACTGCTATTGCTACTACATGATTGTCACTTTTGGACTTTTTGCTTGGAATGGAAAACTGAAATTTTAATTCTTGAGATTTGGTGATTATAACTGTTTGTGATGGTAGAAATATTGCATGCTATTGAATTTTAGAGCAAAATGGTAATGTTTTTTTTATATTTGCAACTGCATTAAAGAAAATCAAAAAATATTATTTTTAAATTTTCTTTCATTCCTTGCACTTCTACCTCTCTTCTTTTCTTTTACTTTTTTCTGTTTTTTTTAATATTTTGTTTTTTTGTAGAAATTCAACAAAGTGTGTGTGTGTGTGTGTGTGTGTGTCTGTGTGTGCACGTATAGACCAGAGGTGGTATTCAGCAGGTTCTGACCAGTTCTGGAGAACCTGTAAATACGACCTCTGACTGGCCACGCCCCCATCTGTTCTCTGCCTCCTGAGTCCCAGCTGATTGGGGAGGAATGGGGATTTTGCCATAACCTTCCCCAGCCACACCCACCAAGCCACGCCCACCAAGCCACGCCAAGCCACGCCCACAGAACAGGTATTAAAAAATGTTGAATCCCACCACTGATATACACACATACTATTGAATTCCTACAAAAGACATGTTCTTTAACGTATTCAGAGACAAAGCAGAGCCCTTTTAAGAGGAAGGAATCTAGAGGAAATTCTCCCAGCTCCATACAATTTTTGAAATGATTAGGCTGAGTGATTTCCTTTATAGCAGAAAAACTAATCAGTTAAAATACAATCCTGATATTACTTCGGTACTTGGGCTTCAGTGGATAACAGGGCAAGGGAGTGGAGTAGTATAATGATATGAATGCTGTGAGGGGGGGGGGGGGAGAGTAAAATAAATTGCCAGACCCTAGAAAGTTCCAGAAAGTTCCTTTTTTAGGGTCTTGATGGTCAGGCATAACGGCTTGAATAGAAACAAATGTCTGGCAGAAAAAAAATTCCCTAGGCAATTCCTGCAGTTTGCTGCACAGCAGAGCTAATAGAAGAGGCTTTTATGGACCTCTGGGGATTAAGGCCTTTTCAAATGGATGCATTGTCCATACATCTATCCATCTTTTTGCAGATTACAATAAAGCGGACTGCAGGCTAAACCCATCCAATAAGTTATTGGCGTGAGGAAGATCTCAACAACCGCTGAGATTTATTCTTGCCACAATTCTTCCTCCAAATTTTATTTGTAGAATGGAAGTTTTAAAAAGGAAAGGGGGAAAAATTCAAGAAGTGTTTGAGTATATCACAGGGGATTCTTTTTTTAGGAATGTTTACTGTGTCAATAATATTTACAAAGGCAATTAAGGCCAATCACAGCTCTTAATGGCAAGACCAAGTCTGTTAATAGCCTCGGATTGTCATCCTCCGTTTTCTTATATGTATAAAAAAAACCTGGATATTTAATGTCTTTTCAGGTTATAAAGATTAGCTTCTCTTTAGCGACCAATTAATTGTAAGATTTTAGTTTATGTCTTGAAAAGCTGGCAATGCCGTTTTTTTTTCCTGCTTTTGGAAAGAAAGCCAGAAACTCCTGAACAGGGGCAGATGGATGCATTCACCTCCACCACCTCCAGTGCAGTGGTGGGATTCAAACATTTTTTACTACTGGTTCTCTGGGCGTGGTGTGGCTTGGTGGGTGAGGCAGGGGAAGGATACTGTAAAAGCTCCATTCCTCCCGATCATCTGGGGCTCGGGAGGCAGAGAATAGATGGGGGAAGGGCTAGTTAGAGATGGTATTTACTGGTTCTCCAAACTCAGTGGTGGGTTTCAAAAATTGTCAAAAACTGTGGGTGTGGCCTCCTTTGTGGGAGTGGCTTGCCACCCATGTGACCGGATGGAAGTGGCTTGCCGCCCATGTGACCGGATATGAAGATCCCGACGACATTTGTCAGAACCACCTTAAACTACCTCACACACAGCACTGGCATGCATAAGAATAGGATGTAAACTTGTTTTTTCAAAGGCATCTTTGGTTTGCGTTAAAACAACTTCAACACACGCAATGTTCTGATTGCACCACAAACGCAGCAGTCATCCTTACCTTCCACAGAGGCCCTGAGTTTTATAAATATGAGCATGATAGTGTAGAATAATCATATCCAAGGACCAGTGGTGGGTTTCAAAAAATTTTGGAAGCTCTTCTGTAGGTGTGGCCTGCTTTCCGGGTCCACTGGTGGAACCTCTTCAAAGCGGTTCGGTAGATTTGACGAACCGGTTCTACCGAATAGGTGCGAACTGGTAGGAACCCACCTCTGTCCAAACTACTCATAATTCCCGCTACTGGTTCTCCAGAACTGGTCAGAACCTGCTGAATACCACCTCTGCTTCAGTGGTGGGTGTGTAAACTACATGAACAGCACAAGTATAGAAATGGTCCAGCTGCTATGTTTCCCAGCCAATAAGTTATTAATTGGGAGCAATTTGCTTAGATGTCCAGAGAAGCAAGATCATGACTTCATTACACCCAATTGTACCATTGGTCTCGGTGAAATACAGAATATTTCTCAGTGGGTGTGTGTACAATTTGCATCATAAAGCTGCAGCCCTGTGGCTTTTAATGTGAGAGGCAGCTGTCTTTAATTCAGCGAGGTTTACTTGAGTGGGTGCATTTGTTTCAGACCCCCTGCTCAGTTGCCCTGTGTCCATTCAAACTTTTTTTTAAATTAAAACTATCAGATCAGGACTGCAAAAATCCAGATGTCTACCAGACATCAGTCAAAAGAGAGTTCTGTATTGCTTTGCTGCCATTGGGATCTCTGCTGCTTAGAACTGATAGTCCTGCTTTTTATACACATAGAGAGGAGGCAAATATTTTCACCAGATTCTCACAGGATGTTAATTCTGCTTATAAGAGATTCAATCAGTCAATCAGACTAGGGCTGGAAGGGACTTGGGAGATCTTCTGGTCCAGCCCCCTGCTCAAGAAGGAGATCCTATACCATTTCAGACAGGTGGCTCTCCAGTCTCTTCTTAAAAACCTCCAGTGATGAAGCGCCTACAACTTCTGAAGGCAACTTCTGTTCCACTGGTTAATTGTCCTCACTGTTAGGAAGTTTCTAGGAAAGTTAATTCCGAGTTGCTTCTCTCCTTGATTAGCTTCCATCCATTGTTTCTTGCCTTGCCTTCTGGTGATTTGGAAAATAAGTTGACCCACCTCTTCTTTGTGGCAGTGCCTCAAATACAGGAATACTGCTCCCATGTCCACCTTAGTCCTTCTTTGCTCTAGACTAGCCGTACCCAATTCCGGCCAGTGTTCTTCATATGTTTTTGTCTCCAGGTGTTTAATCAACTTTGTTGCTCTTCTTTGCACTCTTTTTTCCAAAGTCTCAACATTTATTTTTGTAATGTGGTGACCATAACTGGATGCAGGATTCCAGGTGTGGCCTTACTAGGTCTTTATAAAGTGGTACTAATATTTCATGTTCAGATTGGGTTCTGTTCAATTATAAAGCCATTCCTAGAACCATTTTTGGAGAAAGAAAATGCCTCACTTCCTTGGGCCCCCCTCCCATCTCTCTCTCTCCCTCCCTACCTCCCATCTCTCTCCCTCCCTCCCATCGCTCTCTCTCTTTCCCTCCCTTCCATCTCTCTCTCTCCCTCCTTCCCTCCCATCTCTCTCTCTCCTTCCCTCCCTCCCATCTCTCTCCCTCCCTCCCATCTCTCTCTCTCTCTCCTTCTCTCTCTCTCTCCCTCCCTCCCATCTCTCTCCCTCCCTCCCTCACATCTCTCTCTCTCCCTCCCTCCCATCACTCTCTCTCAATCCCTTTATCTCTCTCGCCCCCTCCCTCCCTCTCTCTCTCTTTCTCTCTCTCACTGAGCCAAGGTGGCACAGTGGTTAGACTGCAGTACTGCAGGCTACTTCTGCTGACTGCCGGCTGACTGCAATTTGGCAGATCAAATCTCACTAGGCTCAAGGTTGACTCAGCCTTCCCTCCTTCCAGGATGGGTAAAATGAGGACCCAGATTCTTGGGTGCAATAGGATGACTTTGTAAACCACTTAGAGAGGGCTGTAAAGCACTGTGAAGTGATATATAAGTCTACGTGCTATTGCTATTGCTCTCTCTCTCTCATTCCCCTCATATACATTTTACCTTCTGCAGCTTGGATTCATCAGCTGTCCATGAAATACAGGCAGACCTTGATTTACAACCAGTCACGTTTGCAATGCAACTGTCTTTTTTTTTGCTGAATGTCTATGGAGATTCCCAGTCATCCAGGTCACGATTGTAAAATGGGGTTTTGGTCATGTGGTGACTTGTTTAATGACCATCATGAGTTACAATCAAAATTGTGGCCTCAAGCTTTGGTTATAAATCAAGAACCCCTTCTTCCTGACATTTCTACAGTGATGTTATAATAGCAATAGCAGTTAGACTTATATACCGCTTCATAGGGCTTTCAGCCCTCTCTCAGCGGTTTACAGAGTCAGCATATTGTCCCCAACAATCCGGGTCCTCATTTCACCCACCTCGGAAGGATGGAAGGCTGAGTCAACCCTGAGCTAGTGAGATTTGAACAGCCGAACCGCTGAACTGCAGTCAGCTGAAGTAGCCTGCAGTGCTGCACTCTAACCACTGCGCCACCTCGGCTCTGATAATAATGCATCCAGCAGCAGGGCTCCCATCCATGCAAATAAATGCACCTTGTATTAGGCCAATTCAAAGTAATAAAGCAATCGGCGAGCGTTGGGGTTCTCCACAGTCCCAACAATCAAACGTAAAATAATCGCAAAAACTGAATGTAGCTGGTATTGTTAATTCATAGAATCTGCATATAGTCACAGCCAGGGTCTTAAAGGGAAAAGTAAGGGCAGGTCACAGGTTTTCCCAAGTTAAAGTTCTTTCCAAGGATTGCAGCCATCTCATCCTTCATTTTTAAGAATATAGCAATAGCAGTTAGACTTATATACCGCTTCATAGGGCTTTCAGCCCTCTCTAAGCGGTTTACAGAGTCAGCGTATCGCCCCCAACAGTCTGGGTCCTCATTTCACCCACCTCGGAAGGATGAAAGGCTGAGTCAACCTTGAGCCGGTGAGATTTGAACCGCTGAACTGCAGATAACAGTCAGCTGAAGTGGCCTGCAGTACTGCACCCTAACCACTGCGCCACCTCGGCAGTAGAATAATAATAATGTGTGTTACACATCTGATGTAAAAACGTTAATACATTCCAATCACTTTGGACAGAACCCTTGCCAGCAGTTGCAAGAAATGTGTGCTGAAAGTAATTTCATCCTGACATTTTTTTGCTTCGGTACATTTTTCCTACATGCTATTCTCAGACTCTTTGGCAAATGCTGGGTTGAACACACTGGGGGAGCCCAGCAGAGCAGACAATTCTGGGAAGTCTCTGAAATTGCTTGAAAATGGCCTGTCGCCTGTTCACCTCCTCACCCTGCTGGATGACGGCCAGGACGTTCCTTCTGATTATTCCATGAAAACTATTCTTAATTGTAGAGGCCAAGCGCATTTGAAAAGTCGAGAGGAGAGGTGAACACAAGGGTTGCAAATTGTGAGGATGCTCTACTCCCCTTTTGAAGTCAGCTCAGAGTGGCTTGGGAGAAAAAATGTGAGATATGGAGCGCCTGTTTAGATTTTTATGAAGGGTAAAGTATTATATTATATAAAGCTTCAGAGGGCACTAATCCTAGTTCTCCCCACCTAGTTCTCTAGAGAGCGAGCACAAAATGTCCCCTCTGAGTTGAAGAAGGAGAAGGGACTATTGAAAACACAATCCATGTACCCCTTATAACAGAGGTGGGGTACTATGGCCCCATTATGACTTGTGGACTTCAACTTCCAAAATTTATGAGCCAGCAATATCAGTATATAAGGGTTCATGAATTGGAATAGACTTGGTAACAGGCAGGGGTGGATTTCTATTATTTTTATTCCCAGTTCGCTCGTGCAGAATGCAGTTCACATGCGCAGAAGCATCCAGGCTGATGGGCAGAGCCTTCCACCACTAAAACTGGTTCACCCGATCTGGGCCAAACCAGAAGGAACCCACCCCTGGTAACAGGTCACTCAGTGGGGACGGTTTGGTGACCCAGGTGGCTCAGAGCCTAGGCGTGGCTTAGAACATTTCGTGTGTTGAAGTTGTTTTCACGCAAACCAAAGATGCCTTTTAAAAAACAAGTTTGCATCCTATTCTTATGCATGCCAGTGCTGTGCGGGAGGTAATTTAAGGTGGTTTTGACAAGTGTCGTCTGCATCTTCATATCCAGTCACATGGGCGGCAAGCCACTCCCATCCGGTCACATGGGCGGCAAGCCACTCCCACAAAGGAGGCCACACCCACAGAGTAGGTTCGAACAATTTTTTTTTAAAATATATTTTATTCATTTTCACATTCCATTTTACAATCACTTATATACAGAGTATTTGCTATAAGAAAAATAAATAAATAAATAAAAAATATAAAAAAATAAAATAAAAAGAAAACACAACTCATCATTCACAACCCCACCTGACACTTCCTCCATACACCCCATCTACCCCCTCCAACTTTCCTTTCCTCCCTCTAACGCTCCCCTCCTACTTCCCTTTCCCCTCAAACCTTCCTTCTCCCCTTACTCCCAACACGCCCTCCTTGCATTCCCCTTACTCCTTCCTTACTCCTCCCTCCTCTTTCCCTCTACCTCCCTCCTTGGTGTATTCCTTTATTCAAGTGTTGTTTATTATAATCTGATAAAAAGTAAAATAAACCAAGGAAAAAAAATTTTTTTAAAGAAAGAAAGAAAGGTTCGAACAATTTTTGAAACCCACCACTGCTGTAGAAGTGTCATACACCTTCTGGCATTCCTATCTCAATCATGAGTCATACCCGGCTATATTTCATACTCTTCGAAAAGACTTTTAAATATCCTCATCAATGTGCTAATTGAACACTTTCTCAGCTATAGATTAAAATAATAATAATAATAATAATAATAATAATAATAATAATAATAATAATAATAATATAAACACAATCATAGACATCGCAATACCAGGTGATAGCAGGGTCGCCGAGAAGGAACATGAAAAAATCGCAAGATACCAGGACTTAAAAATCGAAATTCAACGACTATGGCACAAACCAGCAGTGGTAATTCCAGTGGTAATTGGCACACTGGGTGCTATTCCAAAAGCACTGGAATTACATTTAAAACAGTTAAAAATTGACAAAATCACCATCAGTCAAATGCAAAAAGCCGCACTGCTTGGATCTGCACGCATATTACGAAAATATGTTACGACGTCCTAGGCCCCTGGGTGGGGCCCGACTAGTAACCAATGCCAAATCCGGCGAAACAACTGGCCGCTGTGATACAATTGTACAATAATATAAACAGAAGTTTATCCTCAGCAAGAGGAATTCTTTTCTACATCCCATTGCAATGTAGAATAACAGAATAATAGAGTTGGAAGAGACCTTAGAAGTCTTCTACTCCAATCCCTGCTCAAGCAGGAGACCATGTATCATTTCAGACCAATGGTTGTGCAATGTCTTATTAAAAAACCTCCAATGATAGAACACCCACGACTTCTGGAGGCAAGTCATTCCACTGATTAATTATTCTCAAGAACAGACAATTACTCCTTATTTCTAGGTTGGTTCTCTCCTTGATTAGTTTCCATCCATTACTCCTTGTCGTGGCATCAAGTGCTTTGGAGAATAGATTGACCCCCATTTCTTTGAGGCAGATTTCTTTAGATAAGGCACACTGCTATCATGTCACCCCCTAGTCCTTATGGGAATCCTGTTGAGGTCGTCAATCTTCATTTGAGATTGTGAGGTCTCACTGATCTGGTTTCCCAGTCAGGGGGAGAGAATGTAACAGCATTCAGTTAGATCAGTGTTTCTCAACCTTAGCAACTCGATGATATATGGACTTCACCTCCCAGAATTCCTCAGTCACCTTGCTGGCTGGGGAATTCTGGGAGTTGAAGTCCATCCTACTTCAAGCTGCTAAGGTTGAGAAATACTAAGTTAGATGCTGTTCTGGTCCCTCTCGAGGAAAAGGGGGGAGTTTAAATGGGGGGATCTCTATAATGTCAGAGGGAGGGGCCAAAACATGTTTTCCACATACTGGAATATTGTCTCCTCAAACATTAAATGGCCTTAGATAGTTATTACTATCTAATAACTTGAATGAGAAAGAGAGATGGGTGCTGTTGGTGTTGACTAGGATTTCAAAGGGAAATCCTCTTGATTGAGGATTTATTTAGGTAGTAGTCATTATTTACCAGAATTTTGAAAGTGTTACTGGACGTTGGCCTCAGCTTTATTTGGATTAATTGAATAGTTTTAATTAAAACTGCTGAACGCAATCCATCTAACTTTAAGTATAGCCCCAGAGGCAGTTCTTTGTTTTAAAAAGTTCAAAGAAAATTAATATTTGAAGCTTGGAAAATACTCCATGGGTTTGCTAGATGCATTGGAACAGAGGTTAATAATCATCCTTTTGCATACCCTGACATAACTTTAATTCTCTTTTTGGGAGGAAATGACTAGTCAAATTAATTGGCTTCCATCCCTGAGTAGAAGAAAAGGAATAACTTGATTATCTTAGTAATATTTCACGGTGATCTGCTAAACATTTTTTAGCTCCACTGTTTACCTATCGTATTTCTAACCTTCAACTCATTAATGATTAAAGTGTGTAATTTTGCCCAGAATCTTGGGTTATAATACAAATTATACTTCACCTACTGAAAAATTTTTAGTGCTCGAACTACAACCAATTGATTGGGAGAGGTAAATTCAGATTCTTACAATTTATGTCATTCCCCCCCTTCCCCCGTTAGCCCTTGAATTCTTATTAGTTTGGCTTACAAAACTATGAAGATAAATCGGTTCTTGTGATTTATGCTTTTAAAAAGTTTCCTTGGGAAGCGATGTTCGACCTTACTCTTTGAATAAAGTTGAAAGTGAGTACTAACTTATTTGCAGTTTGGGAAATCCGGCAAACTGTCCTAGTTCTCATGTCATTACCAGTTTTATAGTCTGTGAAAAGGGGAATTGTATGATGCTATAATATCTACATCTATTTTACTCAACCTCAACCATGCATTGCCAGTATTCATGCAAAATAATACTGGAGATCCCATAGTAAAATCATAGCTCCGTGCATCTCATACACTCTCCTGATTTATCCTAGCGATGCAGGGTGGAATGAGTCAGCTGTATTAGAAACCCAGCTCTGTCAAATGCCCAGTTTGACTACAGGTAGTCCTTGATTTATGACCATAATTCCCCTTCAGGGGTGGGTTCTGGCCAGCATAACTGCCTGTTTGCTCGTGGCTGTGCTTCGTGCACGCGCTGGATGCATGCTGGATGCACGCTGTGCATTCATGCACAGTTCGATGGGATTTGTTCTGAGCATGAGCAGAACACTAAAAAAAGATGGCGGCAGCAGCGACTGGGGAACTGGTTCAGAGTCATGGCCAACCCGGGTTGCTGCCGGTTCTGCGACACAGGCCAGCATACCACTACCGGTTCTGCCGAACTGAGCCAAAGCAGTAGGAACCCACCTCTGTTCCCCTTGCTAAGAAAGAAGATGTTAAGTGAGTTTTGCAACACTTTACTTTCTTGCCACAGCTGCTAAGTGAATCCCTGCAGTTGTTAAGTTAGTAACACAGTTGTTAAATGAATCTGACTTCCTCATTGACATATGTTGTATTTGTGCTGATAAATAAATAAAGGGAGACTAGTATAGATCTATTTCAAGCTATTTAGCTCTCATCAGCTAGCCATACCCTTACTGGGATTCGAACCTGGGCTGTATTACATACTAGGCAGACATCTTAGCCATTAGGCCACGGGTTCTTATCCGTTATCAGCGAAGCCAGGGTGAAAGGTATCTATTAGATTTTTGCAACCCCCGGTATGCCCAAATATGGGAGGAAGATCACTACTTCCATTCTCTGTCCTTCGGCTCGTCACAAGAGACCATCCAGGCAGAAACCCAATATTTTTACTGTTGCCTTTTTGTTACATTTTGTTGTATTTGTGCTGATTAATAAATAAAGGGAGACTAGTATAGATCTATTTCAAGCTATTTAGCTCTCATCAGCTAGCCATAAAAATCGAATATATATATTCGATTATATATATATATATATATATATATATATATATATATATATATATATATATATATATATATATATATATATATATATATATATATATATATATATATTTGCTGCATTAAAGCATTCAGCCTTAGCATTCTCCTTTCCTCCTAACCTTTGGGTTATTCTGCTGCATCATTGTTAAAGTGCAATTGACCTTGTGTCACCATGTGATTTGTATTTACGGTGCTAATGATATGCAGTTTCCCAGGATCTCGGTTGCAGCACAAGGAATGGTATTATAGGGGACCTTCTGAGATCACAACTTCTGCTCGATGAACAGCTGGGAGTCATAGCTAGGAGGGCCTTTGTGTAACTTGGTGTTGTGTTTCAGTTGAAACTATTCCTGGGTTGGGAAAGCCCTACACCCAAGTCATTCATACCTGGACACCTCCTGCATGGATTACTGTAATGTGTTCCACATGGGGCTGCCCTTGAGGAGTATCTGGAGGCTTTAGCTGGTGCAAAATCTGGCAGCCTAATCAGTTGTGGGCATACTTAGATCAAGTGCATGTTGCACTTTTGCTCTGTTGCTACTAGTTTGCTTCTGGGTTCAGTTCAAAGGTGTTGATAAAGTCTAAGATGAAGGTTCCCCTCGCACATAAGTGCCAGTCATTCCTGACTCTAGGGGGCGGTGCTCATCTCTGTTTCAAAGCCGAAGAGCCAGCGCTGTCCGAAGATGTCTCCATAGTCATGTAGCCAGCATGATAAAATGCTGAAGGCACGCAGAACATTGTTACCTTCCCACCAAAGGTGGTCCCTATTTTTCTACTTGCTTTTTTACATGCTTTCGAACTGCTAGGTTGGCAGAAGCTGGGACAAGTAACAGCGTGACCCCTCAAAACCGCGGAGGACAAAATCGCGCTCGACGAAAGCGCACATTTGACATCATCACAGCGCGACGAAAAAAATTAAAAATTGAAATAAAATTAAAATTAAAGCAAGCCGATTCACATAAAGGTAAGGGTTAGGTTTAGGGTTAGGGTTAGGGTTAGGTTAAGGGTTAGGGTTAGGTTTAGAGCGTTAGGGTTACGTTTAGCGTTAGGTTAAGGGTTAGCGTTAGGTTTAGCGTTAGGTTAAGGGTTACGTTTAGGGTTAGATTTAGGGTTAGGTTAAGGGTTAGGTTTAGGGTTAGGTTTGGGGGGGTTAGGGTAAGGTTTTCGCTTTATTTTTACATTTTTCGATCACAGCGCGATGTTTTCGTCGCTCTGTGATGACGTCAAATGCGCGCTTTCGTCGAGCGCGATTTTGTCCTCCGCGGTTTTGTGGTGGAACCAAGTAACAGGAGCTCACTCCGTTATGCAGTGCTAGGGATTTGAACTGCCGAACTGCCGACCTTTCTGATCGACAAGCTCAGCGTCTTAGCCACCGAGCCACCGCGTCCCTTCTGATAAAGTCTACAAATCCATATATTCATGGAGCCAGATTATTATCCCCAATCATATCTACTACCCATCCCATCAAATCTGATAGAAAATGTATCATGTAGGTCTTGTCCACAAATGAATTTCATCTGACCTGATCCAAGAGGAGATCTATTTTCGCTGCAGCATCTCCTTTCTGGAACCTCACTTCCCCTGAGGTCAGGCTAACCCTGATCTTGTTAGCCTTCACATCCTTCCCAAAAAGGATGAGGCTGAGGATTGGGCTTTGCAATCTGGCCTGGGGATCTAAGTATCAGTAGCACTGAACTTACAAAGTGTCTTTGGTGCTAGAGAATTTGATTGTGGTCCCTTATAGTTTTTATGATTTTTTTGTAAGAAAAAATAGCGTTCTTTATTATCTTCAACGATTTTTGTTGTTATATTTCATTTTCAATTTGTTATATTGCTTTTGTGTCTTTAACATTGTAAGCCTTCCAGAGTCACAGATGTGAGATGGACAGCTCTGTAAATTTACCAATAAATAAATAAATAAAAAATGAATTGCGGTTTGTAGAAATCTTGGGTAGAACATGCAACTGAATGCTTAGGCGAGAAGTATGATTCATGCTCACTGAATCAGGAGCAGAGTCTTCTCATCACACACAGGTTTAAAGATATTGTCCCTGGCAATTCTTCATGCAGAAGGAATCCATGTACTAATTCTGCTAAGTATGTGCTGGCCCCATTGATACCAATAGCAATAGCAATAGCAATAGCAGTTAGACTTATATACCGCTTCATAGGGCTTTCAGCCCTCTCTAAGCGGTTTACAGAGTCAGCATATCTCCCCCAACAACAATCCGGGTCCTCATTTTACCCACCTCGGAAGGATGGAAGGCTGAGTCAACCCTGAGCCGGTGAGATTTGAACAGCCGAACTGCTGAACTGCAGTCAGCTGAAGTAGCCTACAGTGCTGCACTCTAACCACTGCGCCACCTCGGCTCTTAACAGGGTTGTTAATTGAATCTGGTTTTTTTCCCCATTGACTTGTCAGAAGAGCGGAAAAAGCGATCACATGACCCCGGGAACATTGCAACCATCATAAATATGAGTCAGTTCCCAAGTGCCTGAATTTGGATCACATGACCAGGGGGAATCTACACCAGTTGTGTAAGTGTGAAAAATGGTCATCGGTCCTTTTTTTCAATGCCTTTATAACTTTGAACATTTTCATTTCTCAGGATTCTCTCTCTCCCTCTCTCTCTCTCTCTCTCTCTCTCTCTCTCTCTCTTTTAAAAGGTTTATTCTCAGTTTCAATCGTACAGTGTATTCAGGTGAAGTTGATTTACGCTTTACACTTTGGACAAAAAGTTATTTTCTTTGGCAATTAGTTCTGCTCTATGCAAACGGAGACTATTTAAAAGTGCAAGCATATACACATTTTCCTGGGAGTAAAGAGCTTTGGGTTCAGTAGGAATTACTTCTAAGCAAATTTGTATTGATGGACATAATACAGTTTTATAACCCCATCCAAAAAAAAACCCCACACGCATTCTCCAATAATTATACAAGGTTTAGAGGAGCATATCTTTCTTTTTATGCACAGATAAAAAAGTTTACCACTAGAAGTCCTAGTTGGAGGATTGCTTAGACATCCGAATGGATATACTATATTCTCCATTTGTTTCCCATTGAAAAATAAGCTAACTGAAATGTTCAAAGTTTTAACTGGGGGATCTTTTTAGAAAAGTATAATTCATGATTGTTTACAACTGGAAATTAAACAGAGGATCCTATAGTCAAACTATAGCAACTGGTTTAAAACAAATCACTCTTTTTTTAAGCCCACAGATTTATAGCAGTGGCCTAATTAGGCATTTAAATCAACTTGCCGTGCTGAAATGTCTTAGGATAATGTCATTAACTCCTTTTAATCTGCTCCATTCACCAATTTCCCAAAGAAGATCTATGAGGAACTATTCAGAAAGGGAATTCCCACATAGCGCAGAAACAATGGAAGCTAATATCAGATTCTACCCTGTTACACCTGTGACAAGATGATTTGTTTAGAACACATGTATAAAATTTAGCGGCGATGACCATGAATCAAGGATGGAAAAGTAAGGACATCAGCCTGGCAATTAAATGCAAATTGATCTGCAACCGTCGTGTTTCCCACAGCTTAACTCCGGTTACTATTTATTTATTTATTTGTCTTGTATGCCGCCCACTCCCGGAGGACTCCAGGCGGCTCACAAAAGACAAGGGAAAGGGGGGAAATGAGACAAAGACAACATATTAAAAACAAGACCAACATTCACAATTTCCGTGGGGGTAGATGTTTCTCAGCTCCCCCCAGCCTGCTGGAGCAGCCAGAACAGCCAGGACTTGGTGGCTTTGCGGAAGGCCCGGGAGGGTAGTAAGGATCCGGATCTCAACAGGGAGCTCATTCCAGAGGGCCGGAGCTGCAACAGAGAAGGCTCTGCCCCGGGGAGTCGCCAGCCAGTTGTGAAAGTTATGGCGTGAAAGAACTAGGCAGGAGGACGAATCCACTCATTTGAGCTGCTGGTGTTGGAGAAGGCTCCTGTGCGTTCCTTCGACAGCGAACGTGACGAACAAGCAGTTAATGAAGTGTATAGAACCGGACATGCTGCTGGAAGGCAAAAAGTGGACAAAAGTCCACTTTGCTTATATCGGCCATGTCATGCAACCCGACTCATGGGAAAGGCAGTTGTGCTCGGATTGGTCAGTGGTAAAAGGAAACAAGGCCACCAAAAACATAGGAGCCAGATACCAGACAGAGCATAAAGCCACGGATAGAAACAATAGAAAATCTAGAAAACCAGAGATGGACTGTAGAATCATCAGAAATCAGACCTAATTGCACTATGACTATGCGTGTATACTGTTTTGTCTTATTTTTTAAACAAAGAAGGAGGAAGATAAGTTATGTATATTGAAATGGAATTATAAATACCATCAACACAGAATGGAGCTCGCTCAGAAGCTGAAATACACCAAGTGAATGAGAGGGTGGGAAGCAGAGGAGAGAAGAAAGATAGGAAGAGAGGGATAGGAGAGAGGGCAAGGGGGGAAGACGAGGAAAATAAGGAGGAGTGGAAAGGGGAGAGAGGAGAAGGAGAAAGGAAGGGGAAGTAGAGTAGAAAAGGATGATGGAGGGAAGAAAGGAGGTAGGGAGGGGGAGGAGAGAGGCAGAAGAAAGTCTTGGATAAGGCACAAATATGGTGTATGGAGAGCAGAAGAGGCAATAATTGTTTTTTTGGGAGCTGATGGTAAGATGAATTGATGTAAATATTTAACAAT
This sequence comes from Thamnophis elegans, assembly GCF_009769535.1. Classification (NCBI taxonomy): domain Eukaryota; kingdom Metazoa; phylum Chordata; class Lepidosauria; order Squamata; family Natricidae; genus Thamnophis; species Thamnophis elegans. The sequence continues at coordinate 3,891,134 of NC_045544.1, forward strand.
ACAACACGATATTGGCTATGTAATAGTATACATGCGATTATATGTTATGAAAATGGAAAATAAAAAGTTTTCATGGAAAAGTAATGCAAGACAGACCAGAATAAAAGATCATTCTAATGCAAGAAGGAAGGAAGGAAGGAAGGAAGGAAGGAAGGAAGGAAGGAAGGAAGGAAGGAAGGAAGGAAGGAAGAAAGAAAGAAAGAAAGAAAGAAAGAAAGAAAGAAAGAAATCAGACCTAATTGAACTGATAGCATCGTCCTCAATTGATAGCATCATCTCCTTCAACAACTTTATTTATTTCCTTGGCCTTTTATGCCACTTCAAGTTCTCAGATTTTAAGGAGCTCAAAGTCAGCCCAGGACATTTTGTCTCAATTTACCTTCTTTCTGATCAATATAATAAAGTGCCTTAGTGTTGCCAGGTGTCTCCTGAGCCCCAGATCTCACTTGTCAGGGGTTGGTTAGCAGGCTCAGGAATGGCAGCATTTTACACTTGCTGTCTACCGACAATCTCTTTGTTATACAAAAAACATCCCCCTTGTTTGAAAAAAAAATGTTTTGACACGACTATCTTAACTGTATAGCAAGATGAGAATATATATGGAAAACAAATTTCGCTTGGCAATTGAGAGATAAGCTCCTTTGGGCAACCTAACTTCCTTCCTTCCTTCCTTCCTTCCTTCCTTCCTCCCTCCCTCCCTCCCTCCCTTCCTCCCTCCCTCCCTCCCTCCCTCCCTCCCTCCTATTTATCTTTCTTCCTTCCCCTTCCTTCCTTCTTTCCTCCCTCCCTCCCTTCTATTTATTTCCTTTCTTCCCTTTTCTTCCTTCCCCTTCCATCCTTCCATCCTCCCTTCTCTTTTTTTCTTCTTTCCTCCCTCCCTCCCTCTTATCTTCCAACCACTTTCTCTCTCTTTCTTTCCTTCTCTTTCTTTTTTCTTTCTTTAATTTACCCCCTCCCACACACACACACACACAAAGTTTGTTTGTTTAAATGTTACTTGCCACCCACTCCTTCTGCAGCACTGGGTAGCTTAGAATAATGCATTAAGAACAGCAATAAAAATCTTGCTTTGACTGCACTGCAGAAGGCGAGGGTAGCCACACAGAGAGGAGAGTCTGCATTTACAATCCGGGGGGGGGGGGGGCTCTTTCAGCAGCTTCGCAGGGCCAGCGACAAAGCAGAGGGAAGCATTGTGGTTCCTTGTAAATGGCTCCCCTGGAGGATCAGGCTCTTTGAGGTCCCATTGTCTCATGGGGAGAAGCAAAGCATCTGCTCCTGCAAGGCTCCCAATTTTTCCCTATTGATGGGAGGGAGAGCTTCCCACTGGGCCCACCAATCACGGGCCCCCCTTTTTCCCCCATGAGTTCCAGAAAGTGGTTTTTCAGGCTGCTTTGTGTGAAGCTTTTCTGGTTCCCATTAAGAATGGCCTAAATGCCCAGCATATGGTGAAGTGTAGGGTGTGGGGTGAAAGAATGGATCTCCTACTCTTTGCTTTCTTGGGACGTGCCGTATCCAAGAAGGATGGAAACAAGATGACTTGCCTAGAACATCAACTGTGAAATGACAGCGAGTCCCAAAAGAAGCTGGGGAGGGGGAGAGGGAGGGGGGAGGAAATCAGGATGACGCTTGTGTTGATTTCCTTTTCAAAAGGATTTTAACAAGCAGTTCGAATATTGCAGAGATTTAGAAAACCAGTCAAAATGCTATTGATTACTAAGCAAAATTGGGGAATTGACCATCTTCCACTCAAGCTTGTTTTGCTATGAATAAGAGCTTTCAGTGTCACAGTTAATTGGACTAGGAGAACCTGCGTAGTGATGGGATGTTTCTCATTGTTTCCTGCAGTTTATTCTTCTTTCTGGCTAGTAACAGTAACATCATAGCAATGATCTATCACTCAATTGGCCAGGTGTTTTTTGCTCATGTTTTTGTTCATGGCCAAAAAAATTATTTGTTCATAAACCAAAGGAGAAAGGAAGACAGGGAAAATCTTCTTCCTTCCTTCCTTCCTTCCTTCCTTCCTTCCTTCCTTCCTTCCTTCCTTCCTTCCTTCCTTCCTTCCTTCCTCCTCCTCCTCCTCCTTCTTCTTTGTCTCCTCCTCCTCCTTCTTCCTTCTTCTTCTTCCTTCTTCGTCTCCTCCTCCTCCTCTTCTTCTTTGTCTTCTCCTCCTCTTCTTCCTCCTCTTTCCTTCTTCTTCTTCTTCTCCTCCTCCTTCCTTCTTCTTCTTCTCTTCCTCCTTCTTCTTCTTCCTCCTCCTCCTCCTCTAACGCCTTCTTTTTCCTTCTTCATCTTCTCCTCCTCCTCTTCCTCCTCATTCCTTCTTATTCTTCTCCTTCTTCCTTCTTCTCCCACTCCTCTTCCTCCTCCTTCTTCCTTTTTCTTCTTCCTTCTTCTTCTTCTTCTTCTCCTCCTCCTCCTCCTCCTCTAACTCCTTCTTTTTCCATCTTCTTCTCCTCCTCCTCTTCCTCCTCCTTCCTTCTTATTCTTTTCCTCCTCCTTCTTCCTCCTTCTTCTCCTCCTCCTCTTCCTTCTTCCTTTTTCTTCTTCCTTCTTCTTTTTCGACTCTTCCTCCTCTTCCTCCTCCCCCCCCCCCCTATGCATCAGTCTTCTTGAGCAGGTGAACTAAATCTTCCAGAATTCCTAGAGGGTATTGCTAAGAATTCTGGAACATCAAGACCACATATCTGGACGGTGCTTCCTTGCAGTTTGGGGGTGAGTTTTTTCAGAAGTGGTTTGCCATTACCTCCTTCCTAGCAGTGAGAGAAAGCACAAGGACATTCAATTAGTTTTGTGCCCAAGGGAGGACTAGAATTCACAGTCTCCCAGTTTCAGCCTGATACCACAACCACTGTACAGAAACTGGTTCCATATCAAGTCATATACCTGCTATATAATTAAATGCATAGAACTTAAAACAAACTTGGGGTAGTAAATATATTTCATTCTCCTGAATATTTTACAGGAAATCTTCATGAAGCACTAGAATTTTCATCCTTCCTTCCTTCCTTCTTTTCTTCTTTCCTTCCTTTCATTTAGAAGCCACTCAACTCCAGAATATCTTTGGAAAGCCTACAAACGCGAACAATAAGGACAACAATAAAAACAAAAATGCCGTCCCTATTAACAAAAAAATATAAATAACAAGGCTCCACAAACACCCCACCACAAGGCCTGGGAGGACAGCCAAGTTCTTAAAACCTTCTGGAACATCATCAGGGTGGGATCTAAATGGATTTCTGGTGGAACCTCACTCCAGAAGGCAGGCACCACAACAGAGAAGACACATTCCCTGGGTCCAGATAAATAGCACTATTTAACTGAGGTGACCTGAAGTGCACTGACATCTAATTGTGCGAGCAACATATTAAATTTCAGAAGGATGGCTCATCCTTATGTTAGAGCAGTGCTACATTGGGAACAAAAGCCCCTGCAAGGTGACCACAGCCTTGTATATGTCAAAGAACTGTCAAGTCGAAGGTGCTCAGTAGGTTGAACAGTGGAGAGGGGAGATGCTTCAGGAAGAAGCAGAATATTGCAGTAGAGAGAGGATGTTAAGCCTCTTGACCCTGGGGATTAACAAAGATAATTTCAAATAAGACCAGTCAAAACTTTAAATTACTGAGAAAATGTTAAGGCTTCTTCTCTCCCTTAGAGATAAACATGGATATTGTGAAATCCAGAAGCTGAAGCATTATAATGGAAAGGGAGGGAGAGGGAGACAAGGAGACAGACAGACAGACAGACAGACAGACACACACACACACACACACACAGAGAGAGAGAGAGAGAGAGAGAGAGAGAGATTGCTCAGTATAGAAATTCTCTGCAGGTATTTTGCTAGCCACCTGAATAACAGGTATTATTGGTTAATTGTGCGATATATAGTTGCCTGTTGTGACTCAGCAGCAGTCTTCTGTGAGTCTTTTCGGGATGCAAGATTAATTATGCCGCTGAGGCTCGTTAGGGGCATATTCTGCGGATAAAAGGACGGATGGTGCCACGCCCTAGTTGCAGGAGTCAACGTTCCTTGGTTCGTTCAACATTGATTGATCATCGGTCGTGGTTTATGTAAGATACACTTGGATAAGTGCTTTGTTTTTCTGTAACCCTGATTCGTAGAGAAGTGCTTTGCTTTCGTTTTGTTCAACTTGTGTTGCCGTAAGAAAGATTTGTTTTTCATTCCGTTATCTTCAGGCAGAGACTGTAATTAGGTTTATTTTGGGCTCGCAACCAGTGTGAGCCGAGAACTGATAAAGAGAGTTCCTTTTAAGTTGTTTGCCTGTCGTCTGCTTAACGAGTGGTGAAGGGGGGACAGAACAGTTGCCTATCCTATCAGCACACTGTGTGATTGGGTGGGTTGTGGTTTAGGGTTTTGTTCTTGTATCTTGTTTTCTTCCATGTTATTATGCCATTCTTGTTATGCTGGTGATGCCAATGTGTCAACAAACAAAATATATGGAGACAGAAGAGCGCATTATTATATAAATTAAAAACAAATAAAAGTATTTACCTGATCAACTTCACCTTCTCCTTCATGCTATTGAGTTTAAGATTCCAGTTAAGATAATATGGAAGTTGGTTACAGTGTCATCCAGACAATTTTTTTTAAAAAAGATAATGTTACCAGTAATAGATATTTAAAGAGCACTGGAAATTAGGGTTGTGTTTTATACACTTTGCACAATCTGGGTGGACCTAGAAAGTGTCTAAGCAGAATGCACATCAGGACAGCCCTTCTCAACTTAGCGCTTTACAGATGTGTTGAATAACAACTCCTGGAACCCACAAAAGTATGGCTGACTGGAAATTATAGTAGATAAAACATCTGGATGGCAGAAGGTAGAAAAATGTCATTGACTGCTTTTACGATCTTTAACAATATTTGAATAAGTTTTTATCATTGTACATCTGTTAAGGCTCATTGTCTGAACAAATTAAAAACTTAATGAAGTTTAATCACTATTTCTTCAAGAGGAAAGCTTTAGCCCTCAATGATGTTGTCATTCCACGATATATTAGCGAAAGACTTACCATGATGTTGGAGAGAATGTTCATTTCTTTTAAAAAGCATCCATGTATGTTTATTATTTTCAGAATAGTACAAAATGCAAAATAGTGAGGCTGTTTTGGTTTGGTTTTTTTAAAATTTTAATATTTTTTAGAAATGGAAACTTCAGTTTACAGGAAATTGCATGTTTTTCAACCTGCAAAAAAGCACCTGACTTTTGATGTTGATATATATAGATTTTCTAGTTTTTAGGTGTTCAATACATTCTTTAGAATCAATCTATGATTCTACATTAGATGTTTGTTTAAAAATACGTATCGGTTTCCATTTAATCAATAATGGAGGAATGTTGTCAATGGATTTTGCAGGTGTTGTGGCTTAATGACTTTGGGGAATAATTAAAAGAACATTCTCAATTTTAAAAAGTGCACTTCCCTTGCATCCAATTACTGGGATGAATAAAAGAATAACACAGATGGAAGGGACCTTGGAGATCTTCCAGTCTAACCCCTGGGCCAAAGCAAGAGACCCTTATGCCATTTCAGACAAATGATTGTCTAATCTCTGCTTAAAAACCTCCAGTGATGGAGCACTTGTGACTTCTCTACAGTTTTCCTTCCTCCCTCATTTTCATTAATGAACTGCTTAGAGGAATTCATGGGTTGGGGAAAAAACAGCAGGATTGAATTCTATTCTCTCTCCTGTTCACGCTACCATGTGGCTTCCTAAAATCACCGTTTGGAAAAAATTGAAAATGGGAATGCTGAAATGTGTTTTCTTTTTGCTGGAGCCTGTTTGCAGATTCTTTCTCAGTTGTTCTGTTCAAATGGGCTTTTAGGTTGCTAGCATTGCTAGTATTTATATCAATACTGCTATAAAAGCTTGTATTAGCAGAGTTGTTATGTTTTTTTATGTGATGAATGCTATTAGCTTTATGTACAGTCTCTCTCTCTCTCTCTCCCTCCCTCCCTCTCTCTCTCTCTCCCTCTCTCTCTCTCTCTCTCTTAGAAAAGCTTTCAAGAAAAGCACTAAACATGCAAGAAACCAAATAGATAATTGGTTGTATGTACACCTAACTATCTAAAGCAATTCCTTATTTTAAGCTGTTCATGTTCTTTTAGCTCCCCAATAGATATTGTCAGGCATGCCTCCCTCAGTAGCCAAGAAAGAAACCTCTCAACTCCATTGTTTGCGGAATTAAAAGTACTTTTACTGGTTATGAAAAGATAGCAGCGAAGTAAAGCAAAGTCTGAGGCAGAAAAGCGTGAAATCATACATATCAAACATTTGCCCAGCCCCCTCCCTCCAAACCCCCCACCCCATTGCCCAATCTGCAACTCCCTTAGGTGTCAGGTGGGTTGCATCTCCAAGAAGCATCATCAGTTGGTATGCAGGACGGTTGGCCTTGACCAGGTCCAAACATCGGCCATCAGCATGCACAGACGATGGTGAGAACAAAACTCCCTTTTTGACTAATCCTCCTGTACTAATTATTCCCATCCCAAATACCATGCCCTCCCCCCCGTTGCCATGGCAGCCGAAAGCAAGCAAGCGAAACAGAGGCTGACATCCAGCCCTCCTTCAGAAAGAGACATCATCCCTGCAGAAAAAGAGAAAAGGAAACAATACAAAACAACAATATATTAAAATCAAGGTTTATCAGGATAACTGGTGTAGAATTTGCGTAAAAGTCTGGGAGCTCTAACATGAGATTTGTCAACCCTTTCAGCCTGAGAAGAGGGAAAATGTTCCCAGGATACCAAATACTGAATGCGACCCCTATGTTTTCTGGAGACCAAGATTTCTTTAACCTCAAAATGTTGCTCTCCCTCAATAAGAAGAGGGACCGGAGGTGAAGATTGAGGTGGATGAAATGAAGAAGAGTGCTCTGGTTTTAACAGGTTCATATGAAACATGAGATAAATTCTTCTAAGGTTCTTTGGTAACTCCAATTTTACCGATACAGGATTTATGATTTTCACAATGGGGAACGGAACTACATATTTCAGGCCAAACTTCTTCGATTTTTGGGTGGTTTGTAGGAACTTGGTGGACAAAAACACCCTATCCCCAACTTTGTACTCTTTCGGCTCAGTCCATTTCTTATCCACTTGTTTTTTTGTGAGCCTTGTAAGCCACATCTAATGCTTTGCGGGTCATGGGCCAAAATTGCCAAAGTTGATCATTCCACTCAGATAAGGATAAAAATTGCGGTTTCTCTTGAGGCAATTTAGGAATCGGTAAAATGTCTTGACCAAACACAACTTTAAAAGGGGTCATGCCGGTACTGCTGTGAACAGAATTATTGTAAGCCACCTCTGTATGTGGTAACAGTTCAGCCCAATTATCCTGTTGATAATTGATGAAACATCGGAGGTAGTGCTCCAAAACCGAGTTAGTTCATTCACAAGCCCTATTAGTCTGAGGATGGTGGGCGGAGCTTAGCCCCTGGGCAGAGCCAATCAATTTCAGGAACTTTTTCCAAAAGCGAGAGATGAATTGAACCTCCTGTCCGAAATTATGCGTTCAGGTGCACCATGTAATATATATACATGTGAAATAAACAATTTGGCCAATGACTTCCATCAAAATTTCCATCAAAATGAGTAGTAAAATGAAAGTATTTGACATATGTTTTAAGAGAATTAAGTCCCACTTATTCCAACCGCTCCTAATTTTGCATACAGATCTAGGAGTAGCTACTCGAGAGAGATCCTATTTAATTTATTAAATATATATGGGATTGGGATGAAATTCTCATTGTTTTAATCATTTTTACTGGAATTCCCTAGAGGAAAGATAATTAAAAAATATCTTAGAAAAAGAAAAGACTGTTGTTGTAATGTAGTAGGCAACACCAAAAATAGCTTACTGTCACATATTTAAAATTAACATGGGTGAAAAAAGCAGAGTTCAGCACAGATTTGACCTATGTTGTTTATTAATAAGCCTATTTTCACATTTTCTGTACTTGTTTGCTCCTATTTAAAATTAATTAGCCCCACTTGTCATAAAAGGATTTCTCTATATTCTGCCTTTACGGTACATTGATTTTTTGTTTTTGCATTTCCTGCCACACTTGATAAGCACTGGCCAATGAGGTTTGTCCCTTCTCAACTGAAGTTCTTTGATGAATCAAAATACCCAAATGAAAATTTATTATGTGACACTTAAAGACTGTATTGTTTTGAAATGGCGCCATCTGGTGGAAATGTAGCAGTAACAGTGATATTAGTGGGTCGCTTAGGAGAACAATAAGCACTTCTCCTGTTTTGAGTATAATAATTGGTTATTATTAAATTGGTAACAAATATTAGCAGATGATAGATAGAGAGAGGGGGCGGAGAAACAGACAGACAGATGGACAGATGGACAGACAGACAGACAGATGGACATATGGACAGACAGATGGACATATGGACAGATGGAGAGAGGGAGAGAGAGAGAGTAGATAGTAGATAGTAGATGATAGTAGATAGTAGATAGTAGATAGTAGATAGTAGATAGTAGATAGTAGATAGTAGATAGTAGATAGTAGATAGTAGATAGTAGATAGTAGATAGTAGATAGTAGATAGTAGATAGTAGATAGTAGATAGTAGATAGTAGATAGTAGATAGTAGATAGTAGATGATAGTAGATAGTAGATAGATGATATGCCACCTAATGAGAAGAGAGGACTCCTTGTAAAAGACCCTGATGTTGGGGAAGATTGACGGCAAAAGGAGAAGGGGAGGGCAGAGGATGAGATTCTTAGATAGTGTCATTGATAGTGTTTTCCGGTTCCACTGGTGGAACCTCTTCTAACCGGTTCAGTAGATTTGACGAACCGGTTCTACCGAATAGGTGCAAGCTGGTAGGAACCCACCTCTGCCGTGTGCCCACCAAACAAAGCAGCTTACAAGAGACTGAACCCCAGCTCAGTATCTTCCAATCGGGATCACTTACATATGTGTTGAACTAAAACTTCAACAACTTATCCTCTGATTTGATTGGGCCTCTGTTTTAAGTTTATGGAGGTGATTTTTTTAGAAAAAAAAATCCAAGGGCTTGTTGTAGAGTCCATGGTTTTTTCTGAGCTTGCTTCTTTGCTTGCAGACTATTTGTTATCAGACCAGGTAGTATTTTCAGTTCTACAAAGAAGTAGGTTTCTCTCTCTTTTTCTACCAGGGGTGTCTAACCTAGGCACTTTTAAGACTTAGCATTAGCAATAGCAGTTAGACTTATATACCGCTTCATAGGGCTTTCGGCCCTCTCTAAGCGGTTTACAGAGTCAGCATATCGCCCCCAACAACAATCCGGGTCCTCATTTTACCCACCTCGGAAGGATGGAAGGCTGAGTCAACCCTGAGCCGGTGAGATTTGAACAGCCGAACTGCTGAACTGCAGTCAGCTGAAGTAGCCTGCAGTGCTGCATTTAACCACTGTGCCACCTCGGCTCTTGTGGACTCCCAGAATTCCCCAGCAAGCCATGCACAAGTCTTAAAGTTGCCAAGGTTGGACACTCCTGGTTTATATAGTAGCTTGCCCTGTTAATATTCTTAGGAGGTATTGTTTTCTCCTTGGTGCTTCCTTGATTAGGCTGATATTTACTGCTTGATTGTTTGACAGAAGAGGTATTTCCTTGATTAAGGTATTGTTTGATGCTTGATTGTTTTCTGATGTTAATTCTTACTTATCTGGGTGTCGACTGATGGCAAGAAGCTGTTCTGGTCTTTTTTGTTTTCCTTTTAGCTTTTTATTATCTCTTTTGAATGATGTATAAATGTTATGTTTTGATTGTTGGTTTTAACAGAATAATTTGCTTTATTATATTTGTATAACTGTTTTATAGCTATTTTTTTTAGCCAGAGTTTGTTAGTGAATTTTCAGGAATTTCAGGAATTTGAATTGTCTTAGGATAGGATAGGATAGGATAGGATAGGAATTGAATTGAATTGATTATATTTCTATGCCGCCCTTTTCCCCGAAGGGGACTCAGAGCGGCTCACAACTCAAGTCAAGAGGGAGGGGGGTACAAATAAGGAAAAAAAGAACACGAACAAAAACAATGCCACAATTTAAAAACACACAACAACCATACCATTCGAGAGGGGACAAAGCTCATTAGCCCCAGGCCTGTCGGAATAGCCAGGTTTTAAGGGCTTTGCGGAAGGCCTGGAGGGTGCTGAGGGTTCGAATCTCCACGGGGAGTTCGTTCCAAAGGGCCGGGGCAGCCACAGAGAAGGCCCTCCTCCAGGTAGTCGCCAGTCAGCATTGGCCGGCGGATGGAATTCGGAGGAGGCCTAATCTGTGGGATCTAATCGGTCTATTGGAGGTAATTGGCAGCAGGCGGTCTCTCAAGTACCCAGGTCCAATACCATGAAGGGCTTTATAAGTGACAGGATAGGATCCTAGGATAGGATAGGATAGGATAGGATAGGATAGGATAGGATAGGATAGGATAGGATAGGATATAGGGGTTATAAAAGAATGAATGAATGAATCAACCAATCAATCAATTCCAAGCATCAACAATCAGCACATTAATTGCTCATATTGCTTGGAAGTTGTCAAAGTTATATTTAATAGGTTTTAATGACAACAGGTTGAGAATAACTGTTCTAGATAGACCTGATAAGCACCTGAGATGTTGATAGGCCTACTGCATGCAGAAATTGTTTTAATAAAAGGTTAGGGTTAGAATTCCCTGGAAATTCTGATGCTCTTACCTTTTTTATTGTTTGAAATGAAAAACAGCTCCTTGCTACCTTTCTTCCTTCCTTTCTTCCTTCCTTTCTTCCCTCCTTCTTTCCTTTCTTCCTTCCTGTCTCTAGAACTGAATCTTTGTTAATATAGTGTTTGGAGCTAGTATATCTGGATCGAGGAACATCCAGATAGCCAGCAGATGGCAAGAACATGCAAGAGTTTGCTGTATTATATCGCCATCTAGCAGTTATCCAGATCTTTATTCTATATATTTGGTGGCCCGGCCCCATCATTCAGGAATTATAAGAATAATGAGTTGTTTATATGTATTGTAGAACTATCAAAAGATAGACATGGTCAAAGCTTACTAGTAAAAATTGCTAGGTAGAATTGAACTGGAGGGTAATTGCACTTAACAATGGCACTTACACTTATATACTGGTTCATACTGCTTTACAACACTCAGTCTACAATGTCAATATATTGCCCCCAATAATTTCAGTCCTTGTTTTACTGACCTCGGAAAGTGGAAAGGCTGAGTAAATCTTGAGCTGCTTAGGATTGAACTGTTGGTAGTGAGAATGCAGAATCAGCCTGCAATACTGTATTCTAACCACGGCGTCACAACATCTCAAATTAAAGTAATCCTTGTGCTTTGGGGATAGAAGCAGTGGGTGACTGGATTGGCCACATGCAAAAACAGAATTGCTGAATCTATGTTTATTTGATGGCAACCCCTTATATTTATCTCAGAGCCGCAAATGGCAGGTAGAAGCAATTTACAAGAGTTTTCAAAAAGGTTTGTCTTACTATTGCTACACAAAATCAATAAACGGTGTGTAGAGCAATGCTATAACGTTTTATATTTTTTCTTTCTATGCTATAAAGAGGAAAATAAAAGCAAAAGAGAAAAGATTATATATATATACCTTGCGTCACTCTATCCATGTTGTTAGTAGAATGCCCACTTACAAATGGCATCTCTACACCCCAAGGCTTTAAATCCACAATAACTATCTTTTCAATGTTGAAAAACCTTATCTGCTACTGCTCCGTGTGTGATAAAGATACTTAATTCTTTATATAATCATCGGTTCCAAAATGTTGGCATATAACATGAAATCACATAAGATAGAGGTTAACATACATAATGCGCCGAGGTGGCGCAGTGGTTAAAGTGCAGTACTGCAGGCTACTTCAGCTGACTGCTAGCTGCGGTTCGGCAGTTCAAATCTCACCAGGCTCAAGGTTGACTCAGCCTTCCCTCCTTCTGAAGTGGGTAAAATGAGGACCCAGATTGTTGGGGGTAAATAGGCTGACTCTGTAAACCGCTTAGAGAGGGCTGTAAAAGCATTAGGAAGCGGTATATAAATCTAAGTGCTATTGCTATGTGAAGACAAATCAACAAATTATGTAAACATATAGTTCTTAAACAATGATATTTGCAAGATTTTATTAACCAACTTGTTTATATAATATTAATTGGTGAAACCTACTGTACATCATGTTACTGTTTCCATTTCCATCTTGCCCTGCATAATCGCACTAAATTATTTCAAACAATGGGTAAAGTTTTTTTAATTTTTTAATTTTATTTACAAACATGTAAAATACACACAAGCACAAAACTTAGACGTACACCACATTTATACAATAGAATACAAAAAGGAGCTTCCTGTTCTTTCTAATAGCAATTGCCAATCGATATCGCTCACCTTAGATTATTTCCCCTTCTATTGTATTTCATTTGGATTTCACCATTCTTAACCCTCTTATCTTACTCCTCTGTCTGCTCTATTGGCTGATTACGTCTAGTAAGTTTGAACCACTTGGATACATATATGTGTGTTAATTCTCCTTAACTACTATTTTTGGGCTTTGTTGTCTTCCTTCGTTGATTCTTGTTTCTTTCCTCTATCCACCTATACTATTTATCCCATATCTGGTAGAATTCTGATTCTTCTTTTCCCTGGTTTTCTTTTGTTAATTTGTCCATTTCGGCACAGTCCATAACTTTTCTTATTATTTCATCTTCCCTTGGAATTGATTTGTTTTTCCATTTCTGGGCAAAGGCAATCCTGGCCACCGTAATTATATGTAATATTAAATACTGAATTTCTTTTTTATATTTCGCAGTCATTATTCCTAATTTTTTTAAAAAAAACTTCAGGTTTCCATTCTATTTTAATACCTCTAGCCACTTTTTGATCCTTTTCCAAAAACTCTTAGCCTCCTCACAGGTCCACCATAAGTGGTAGTATGACCCATGTATTGATTCACATTTCCAGCATTTTGGGGAGGTATTTGTTGAGATTTTAGCTAACCTTGTTGGTGCCAGGTGCCATCTGTAAAACATTTTGTACTGATTTTCCTTGTATGCAACTGATAGTGTCATTTTTAAGTTTGTTCCCCCTAAATTTTTCCAATTCAATATTATAGACATGGTTCTGCGCCCATTTTATCATTTGTTCTTTCACGATTTCCTCTTCCATTTTATGCTTCAGGAGAAATTTATATATTCTCCCTATCATCTTTCTATCTGAGCTGTGAATTATTTTATCCAATTCGTGTGGTTCTGTTTCGATGTCATAAATTTTAGTATCGTTATTGTGTTTAGTTTTGATTTGCAAGTAGCTTAGCCAGTCAACTTTCATGTTTTGTTCTGCCAATTTTTCAATGGATAAGTTTTAACTATGCTGTACTGATTTCTTATTATATCAAACATATCTGCAAGAACAAGTTTAGTGAAAAATAAAAGCTTAGTGTCAAGGTTCCGACTGATGAACCCGACCAAGCCAGCAGATCAAGACGATTAGATCTCTTTAAGCGTAACTTTATTGAGTACATCATTCCAGCACGCATGAAGCAAAGCCAACTCTAACTAATTCCTGCGGGTTTCACCTAATTAAATAATGAATTCTTTCCTCCCCTCTCTCGACCAAGTCTCACTGTCCAATTAGGTGTTCTGGTGTCACTATGGAAACCCCTTTAGGCCCTTGCCAAACATCTGTTGAGATGACCTTGGTTCCCATGGGTTGGCTTCGAAGTTTGACGCTTAGCTTCTTTTTCATAACAAAATTTTATATTGGGATTGGACCGAAATAACATACAGGATAATATATAAAGAATAGAAGTTGCCATGAAGACAAATCAACACATTATAAAAACATAAAGGCTTTGTAGTTTACAGGGAAAGGAATACATGTTATCATAGCATATTTAAGCAGCAAATGTAAAAATGACTACAGGACACCAGCAGAGAGATAAGAGGGTTTTTTGGGGAGTTTTGGGGGGGTTTGGTTCCTTTTTTTTCTTTTATTTTTTGCAATTTAATACTCCTTCTCCTATTTTCCTTGCAACAACAACTCTGTGAAGGGAGTTGGACTAAAGCAGAGGAATTGGCCCTAAGTCAATCCAGCCAGCTTTCAACTAGAATTCACAGTCTCCTAGTTTCTAGGCCAACACGTTCACCAATTTCTCTTGAACTGAACTGTAGAACATCCACACCCCATATGAACCTGAAGAATGCCAGCTGTGATTCTGTTGGGTGTGGGTTTATTGAAACTGAAGGAATTCCAGCCTTAAACTCTGGTAGTAAAGCTTAAGAGATCAACTCTGTTGCTCTTCCTATTTTCTGTTGAAGCCAACAGCCCTAAGATTTCTGCTCAGCTTTTATAAAAAAAATACTAGCCGATAACCCAGGATTGCTTGGGTATTTATTTTATAGGGGGGAAATGTTCAGACCAAACATAATTATTAATGTTGGATTTTTCCTCTTACCAGTGGGAGTCCCATTGTGGAGTACTATGAAGCCGTTACCACAATGGCAACTCCATTGTACTGTACAGTAGAAGCCATTTAAAGGCACAACAGGCTGCATATTAACAGAACACACACCCCAAGGGGTGTTAAGGGTGTCTTACACCCACATTATTTTTCTCCAGAGAGTAAGACATCTGTGTACCAAGTTTGGTTGAAATTGCTTGAGGCATTCCAGAGTTATGCTGGAACATACACACATACAGCCAAACATACAGCCACATACACACATACACACACACACACACACACACACACACACATGTAGGCTGATATATTTTGTAGAAATAAAGTGGCTACCCTGAACAATGAAGTTAGTTTTTGTATTTCAACAGAGCTCACATACAAGAAGTCAAGATGTTTCTACAATGCTTCCTTCTAATCTCAATCAATTTAGAGGGCTCTTTTGGTAATTAAACACCAACTCTCAAATAGAACTTAAAGCCTTTGTTTCTTCATTAGAATTATAAGTTGAGCTGATCATTAAAGAAACAGAATTTATGAAATCTTTCCTGTCACAGAAGAACAATTTTCAAAAGCTGTTGAATCATGTTTCATGAGGCAAGGAGTGTCAGCTACCTCTCTTGATCTGAAGGCGAGAACAGTAACACAGAGAAGTTTGCTAAAACTTTGAAAATCCCTTCAAAGATATTTCTGTTACATCTGAGAAATCCATATCTATTAATTTAGAGAGTACTGAGAATTATCCACCAACACCTCTTTGTTGCCAGAATTTGATAAGAAAAGGTTCAGAGACTCTCTAGAACAATATATTATAAACCTGGAATGCTGGTTTTTATATCTCACTTAAAGATAATGAGAGATTCCAATGCTGGAATTAGCCCTGACTTTAATATTCTTTCTTCTTCTGACCCATAGTATATCCATGAACTTCAAGCTCGAATTAATCATGTAAGGCTCTCTAAACATTTTAAAATTAATTTTCCTGATATCTTCCTTGTTCATATGGCAGGTCACCTTGTTATTACTATTCTTAATGAAATCCTCATTTTGATTCAACTGGTGAAATACACTTTTATTTCAGGTCGTGCTTCCAATACAGTTGATTATATTCCAGTCTCTGCTTGTCTATATTCTTCTGTCTACAGTTTTTCTGTTAAGTTCTCAACTGTGATAATGTGCCTCTTATATTTAACCTGACTGTTGCTTCTTATTTCTGATATTTTCTTAACCCTCCGTGTTCTTCTTCTATACTGATTTAAAGGCATAGGCGAAAATGCAATGACCTGACCAGATACAATCTAAACAATCTATGTCCTTTGTTTTTCCCTAGGCTTCAGTTCTTCTAGGTTCAGGGATGAGCAAACCCACCACTACTGCATTCTGGCCGAAATGTGGTTTTTGAGTGGTCTTCAAGAGCATATCCATGTAAAGCACATTGCACAAGTCAAGCTATGAGGGTCCAAGAGTGTGAATGACACATTAGATGGCTGCCTGATCCAAGAACAGGTGCGTCTAATACACCAGATGGAACTGGGCAAATAGCAGTTAGCAATAGCAGTTAGACTTATATACCGCTTCATAGGGCTTTCAGCCCTCTCTAAGCAGTTTACAGAGTCAGCATATCGCCCCCACAGTCTGGGTCCTCATTTTACCCACCTGATGGAAGGCTGAGTCAACCCTGAGCCAGTGAGATTTGAACCGCCGAACTGCCGAACTAGCAGTCAGCTAAAGTAGCCTGCAGTACTGCACTCTAACCACTGCGCCACCTCGGCTCCTCTTGGCCACAGCTGTCACCTATCAAAAGCAAGAGTTGGGAATCCAATAGTACCCCAAGATGGGGGTGAAATTGAGCAGGTTCTGACAGGTTCTGGAGAACCAGTAGCAGAAATTTTGAGTAGTTCGGAGAACCGGAAAATATCAAATCTAGCTGGCCCCAGAGTGGGGTAGGAATGGGGATTTTGCAGTATCCTTCCCCTGGAGTGGGGCGAGAATGGAGATTTGCAGTATCCTTCCCCTGCCACACCCACCAAGCCATGTCCACAGAACTGGTAGTAAAAAAGTAAATTTCACCACTGCCCAAGATTGCAACCTTTCTTGAATGGAAAGCCCAACTATGTATCAAGATAGAAAAACTCTACACCTAGGCAGTCCTAACAACACAGTGACTCATTTTTTATAAGGCTGTCACAGTTGGCTTCTTCCTATCCAGACCCACATGACACTGGGACAGGGCTTCAACAGGTTTGCTTGGACAACCTGGGGTTGAAATGCATAATTGGGCATCATCAGATTGATGATACTGGACCTCAAACTAGCTCCAGAAGTTTCTTGTAAGTTGAATCCTGTGGTAAGGAGGTCCTAGTGGGCAATTTCCCCCCTCTTCCTCAACCCACTGACTGGAAGCAGTCTTGAAGGAAGGAGGGAAGACAGTCATTGAGATATGAGGCCTCCCCGAAACTCAACCCCCAGATATGGTTTAGAAGGAACTTGTGGTTGAGGGTATCAAAAAGGCAAGGAGCAGAAGGATGGATGGCTGTATCATCTCCATCACAGCTCCACCACAGCTCATCAACAAGCATGAACAAAGCTGTCTCAGTACTGAATCCCAGCCTAAAACCTATCTAGCTAAAACGGGTCTGTATAATTTACTTTCTCTGGGGTCTGTTGCAACTGCAGCCCAGCCACCTTCGCAACAACAGAGAACATTGACGCCAGGGGTGGGTTTCAGGCGGTTCACGACGGTCCCTGCGAACCGGTTGGTCGGCGAACCCGGAAGTAAGTAACTTCCAGGAACGCCGAAGGATCCGCCTGCCCACCCGCGTTTTTTACCCGGTTTTGATGAGTTCTGCGCTTCCATGCATGCGCAGAACGCATACAGCACCTGCGCGATCCTCCAGGAGCAGTTGGAGCATCGCACAGGTGCTAGTACGCATGCGTGCACTGCACGCATGCACGAGGACACCGCCAGCCCCATTCCAACCGAACCGGTTGGAACGGTGCGAGAAACCCACCCCTGATTGACTCTCAGATATTACTTCTCCAAAATAGCTGGATGTAGGATTAATCTTTTGGGGAGGGGCAGCACCACTACCTCCTTCAAGGCAGAAAACACCGCCTCATGGACCCAACTATAGGTCGCTGTCTTGACTCCTTAACCATTCAGGAGGAGCCTGGGACGAACAGACAGATGGTCAGACTAAACATCCAGAGGACTCTGTCCACTTCCACAAGAGTCACCAAATCACACCAGCTCCCACCAGCAGGATTGAGACCCAGGCATTCCTGCTGGGAACCAATTTAGCATGGATCTCAGGGACTTTATCTGCCAAATGCCAGAAAATTGCTCTCAGCAGCCCTGTGGATGGTCTCATTCTTATCTAGCAGGAACCAGGTCACTGAAAAAAAATGCCATTGATCAACTGTCCTTGAAAAATATTGATTGATATATATTACATTTTATTTAACAGCAGCAAAAGAAACTATAGAATGGGTCACTAAATTTGTGGTTTTTTTTAATTTAGATTATGTCATTTGGGTTTCGTTTTTTTATTGTCTTAATTTTGCATTGCTCATTTTTGAATGCAAAACCACGCAAAATTAAAACAGTTCTCATACATTAGTTTTATGCTTCATCTAGGAAAATAATTTGGATCTGTGACTGTAATAAAAAATGTTGTATCGTCTTATCAATAGTCTAAGTTAACTGGATTATACTGGTTTAGATCCCAGATGAGACATTACTATATATGGTTTGAACACACAAGGCTAGGCAAGATGCAATAATAGAGCATTTGATTCCCAGATGTGATATATTCTAAGTAATTCATTTCCAGGGAAGGGAATCTATGTCGAGACCTGAAGGACATTCTCCTCTTGCTTAAAATATTGCATTTATTTTCACCAAAAGAGAGGCCAGAGAGCAGGTTCATAAAGTATGAATATGGACAGGCAAGCATAATAAGGTTTAAGCTCATCTCTACAAAACCAAATTATTTGGACAGGGATCACTTGTGTATAAAACAATAGTGGGGGGGGAGCATTTCTTAGGGAGAAGAATAAAACCACTTGAGAGGAAAAAAACAATAGGACATCTGGAGTGAAAAGCAAACTACTTATTCCACTTAGAATATAATAATAGCGTGACCCGTCAAAAGCGCGTTCCACAAAAGCACAGTCGACGAAATCGCGTATGTGACGTCATCACAACGCGACGAAAAAGATCGAAAAATTGAAATAAAAATTAAATTACAGCAAGCTGATTCACATAAAGGTAAGGGTTAGGTTAAGGGTTAGGGTTAGGGTTAGAGCGTTAGCGTTACGTTTAGCGTTAGGTTAAGGGTTAGCGTTAGGTTTTTCGTTACGTTAAGGGTTAGGTTTAGGGTTAAGTTTAGGGTTAGGTTAAGGGTTAGGGTTAGGGTTAGGTTTAGGGTTAGGTTTGGGGGGGTTAGGGGAAGGTTTTAGCTTTATTTTTACATTTTTTGATCTTTTTCGATCTTTTTCGTCGCGCTGTGATGACGTCACATACGCGCTTTCGTCGACCGCGATTTTGTCGTCCGTGGTTTTGTGGTAGAACCAATAATAGAATCCTAGGGGTTTTGAAGGCCTTCTATGTTGTGGCCCACCAGTGGCCAGTGGAACTGGTGGCAGACTCGGACAATGAGGAGGTTGGGGAGGAACATGGGCCAGTCCTGGAGTTGGGGAAGGCTCTGATGAGGGCTCTGCATCAGAGGCATAGATGGGGCCAGGGCCATCCGACAGCTGAGTCGGTGATCAGTGGGTGGAGCCTGTTCTCGATGTGTGCATGCACAGAGCTGTCAGGCTAAAGGAACAGTTAAGGAACAAGGGCCGACTCAGGAGTAAAGGCACAGATGGACAATGAATGTCCAATAGAGCAGAGGTGGTGCAGTGGTGAAATGCAGCACTGCAGGCTACTTCAGCTGACTGCAGTTCTGCAGTTCGGCTGTTCAAATCTCACCAGCTCAAGGTTGACTCATCCTTCCATCCTTCCGAGGTGCGTAAAATGAGGACTCGGATTGTTGGGGGCACTATGCTGACTCTGTAAACTGCTTAGAGAGGACTGAAAACCCTATGAAGTGGTATATAAGTCTAACTGCTATTGCTATGTCCCCTCCCATATGGAATAAAGAGGAGCGAAAGGGGAGTGGAGTTTGCAGGAGACAATTAGTTCGCTTAATTAGTGTGAAGATTTGTCTGTGACTCTCAGAGACTCCTTGCCAAGTATTTTCTTGCACAGCATTGCATTTGGAAGGTATCAGCCTGGCAGCTCTCCAAGCCTGACAAGGTCTGTGGTTGTAAATTCACCCAGGATTTGCTGGATGTGAATGAAAGGCATTCACATTAGCTTAATAAAAAGGGGTTTTTTTTCAGGGCAAGGAGTCTGCTTTGTGATTTTGTTAAGCCTAGGTCACACCATTTTAGTCCTACCCCTGACCAAGGCAGAAGTCTTTAAACCATTCCTGACAGATGGATCTCTCTTCTTAAAAATCTCCAGCAATGGAGTACCCACAACTCCAGGAGTCAAGTTATTTCATTAATCAATTGTTCGGTTCCACCACAAAACCGCGGTAGACAAAAGCGCGCTCGACGAAAGCGCGTACGTGACGTCATCACAGCGTGACGAAAACATCGCGCTGTGAGCGGTAAATTTAAAATTAAAGCGAAAACCTTACCCTAACCCCCCCAAACCTAACCCTAAACCTAACCCTAACCCTTAACCTAACCCTAACCCTAAACCTAACCCTTACCTTTATGTGAATCGGCTTGCTTTAATTTAATTTTAATTTTAATTTTATTTATTTTTTAATTTTTTCGCCGCGCTGCTGATGACGTCAGGTACGCGCTTTCGTCGAGCGCGCTTTTGTCGAGCGCGGTTTTGACGGGTCACGAATTGTTCTTGTTGTCATCTTTCTTCAGTTTATGTTTTGCTGCTGTTGTTTTCCTTTAAATATCTGAATTCTGCAGTTCTTTCATACATTCTAGCACAAAAGGGGTATGCAGCTTTCTTTTAACTGTTTACTATACGTCCCAGGTAGCCGCAATTTCTTCGTGCGACAAAGCTAAAGTAGATACAGCCGACCCGTGCTTTTCTATACAAACTAAGAATAAAGGCTTAAGAGGAATAAAGTTGGCCATTGAAGTTTCATGCTTAGCAGAGTGCTGCAACAGAGAGACATTTTATTAACCAGTATCCCTAAGGAAATCCAATAAAAGAAATTGCATAGAATTGTAGAGGTAGCCAACTATAGAGGAGGTAATCTCACTCCTAGTAAAAGTGATTAAGTTATAGATTGGTCTGGGAAGAGGGGAAGTTAGACCTAGAAAGTTTTCATGGGATTAAAATAAATTCAGAGTTCATTTAAAAACACGTTTAACAGTTTAGTTTCCTACCCTATTTCCCTTAAAATAAGACCTCCCCAGATAATAAGCCCAGTCAGGCTTTTGAGCGCATGCGCTAAAATAAGCCCTCCCCTGAAAATAAGCCCTTGCCAAGAATATTGCAACACAGAAGCAGCCATAAGGTAACCATGTTCACCGCCTCCTGCACCTCAAAAATAATAAGACTTCCCCGAAAATAAGGCCAAGCGCTTATTTTTTTTTTTGGGGGGGGGGTTTCAAAAGAAAATAAGACCCTCTCTTATTTTCAGAGAAACATGGTATATTTAAAGATTGACTACATATAAGGCTTTGCTTTTAATAAAATGATTCTGAGTTGGCATTTTCTGTTGACTTGTAATTGTTCTACACCCATCAGACATGGATTTTAAGATGTATATGAAATTTAAGAAGTGTACATCATTTGGGTTTTGGCTCTATTCGAAGATAATTGATCCATTGAATTCCATTTCAAAAAATGTCTCATTTGCCTGAACGGTTTAACACACAGGTGTCGGAACTCAATCATGTTGTGTGATGTATCATGACATAGCGTGACCTTTTTTGCCTTTGCAATAGCAATAGCAGTTAGACTTATATACCGCTTCATAGGGCTTTCAGCCCTATCTAAGTGGTTTACAGAGTCAGCATATTGCCCCCAACAACAATCCGGGTCCTCATTTCACCCACCTCGGAAGGATGGAAGGCTGAGTCAACCTTGAGCCGGTGAGATTTGAACAGCCGAACTGCAGAACTGCAGTCAGCTGAAGTAGCCTGCAGTGCTGCATTTAACCACTGCACCACCTCGGCTCTTTGAGGAGCCAGGGTGGGCGTGGCCTGCGTGTGACGCATCCAGCTCACAAGCCGCCAGTTTGACGCGTCTGTTTTAACTGGATCATTAGCCTGATTCAGAAAGTCAATCCAATTCTGTGGATTCGGTTGAACCATGTTCACTCTCTGAACGGAACGTTTGCACAATTAGTTGTTCCCAGGATGAACATAAACAGGAAAGTTTACCACACTTGCCAAATTTTGAATTTTTTTTTTTAAAAAAGGATGATGGGTTAGATTGGGGACTAATTCTTCAGGTCAGGGATGAAGGCCAACACAATTCTGGTGAAAACCAATAGTAGAACTCGGCAATTTAATGGGTAGATCTCAGGTTGGGAGCAAGATGGCGAAGGAGCCAATTGTTAAAGTAGTTTATTTAGTTTAAAGTGGTTTATTAGAGCCGAGGTGGCGCAGTGGTTAGGGTACAGTACTGCAGGCCACTTCAGCTGACTGTTATCTGCAGTTCAGCAGTTCTAATCTCACCAGCTCAAGGTTGACTCAGCCTTCCATCCTTCCGAGGTGGGTGAAATGAGGACCCAGACTGTGGGGGCGATATGCTGACTCTGTAAACCGCTTAGAGAACTATGAAGCGGTATATAAGTCTAACTGCTATTACTATTGCTATTATTCATCTTTGATGGGAAACAGGGCAACTTCTGACCCTTCAGGTGGTTTATGATCTATAGTATTCAGCAACCCAAAAGCCAAAGGGAAGGGATGCTGGGATTTCCCATAGGTTGCCTGATCTTATCTATGGCAGCTAGCTTGAAAAAAGTAAAAAAAAAATGCCATTCTGATTTTCTCTTGGCTAGTGGACACTTTCAATTAACAACAACAACAACAACCACTTCAGATCCCTTCTACCACATCAATTTCATGCCATAGATCATCCAAGTGCCACTTTTGTGTCATGAAGAAACGCATCCTATTACCTTGTGAACAGAACAGAATAACAGAGTTGGAAGGGAGCTTGGAGGTCTTCTAGCCCAACAAATTGTGGTCCAAACTCTTCTCAGAAAGCTCCATTGATGGTGCACCCACAACTTCTCAAAGCCAGCCATTCCATTGATTAATTGTTCCATGATGACTCATCTAACTTTCATCCCATGGACCGTATAAATTAGTCTTTATGAAAGACCAGCTTTCAGGTGTCTGCCTGAGATTATTTCTTTTCACATCTGTCCCTCAACCAATGGGATCTTTCCATTGTTGCCAGTGGAATGTAAATCAGAATTTAATTCTGATTGTGATATTAGCATTTCTGTGCAGACTCTAGCGAACAATAATTCAAACTTTTCAGGTAATTAGAAGGGATTTATGGCATCGTAGAGCAGGTATTTTTGCCACGCAAAGCAATTGCTGTACCTTACTGATCTAAGTGATTCTTGCAATATAGAAGAGCGGTGGGTTTAGTTTGAAACAGGTGGCTCTTTCCAGTTAGCAAAACCCTTCTTTGTTTTGAGGCTCATTGAACAAGTATCACCCATTACGGTCTACCATACTAATTTAGAACCCACGTGTTAAACCTCACTACAAAATGTGATGTGGTTATTACCTACCTGAGTTTTTTATTTTTTAAAAAAAGCCTTTTGTGTAAATATGTTTTATTTTCATTTCCATTTTCATTTCATACAGTCACATATATACTGTGCATAACCGGGGCCATATAACATTGAGCAATAAACACAGCCATCCTTGTCAACAATACTCCCCAAAATACAAACCCAATATACCACTTCAACCCTTCATACACCCTTTCTTTCACCCCTCCTCCAACTTTCTCCCCTCCAACATTCCCCTCTACCCTACTTCCCCTCCCCCTCTATCACTCCTCTCTCCCAATACACTCCCTCCCTTCCATCTCACCCTCCCTCCAATCCTCTCTCCCACCCTCTCTACCCCTCTTTCTTCTATCCCTCTGCTCCTCCCTTCGGTGTATTTCTACTATCTATCAATATATTCAGCTTCCTATTTTTACACTAGAATTAAAAAAGCAACAGTATACAAGTGCAATCATGTTACTTTAAAATCTAGCACATACTATATTTCCCCCCCTCCCCCCTAGGACCCCACCTCCCTTCCCCCCCCCCGACTTCCCAGAGCCCGTACACGGTATAGCTTTTTATCAAGCACAGTCTAAAGTATATTAAAACCAAGGAAATTAAAAAAAAGAAAAAAGAAAAAAAAGTCAGTAAAGTCTCTACGTTGAACTCAGTTTCTTGCCGTTACACAAACTTTAAGCAGTTTACATTATTCCTAATCTTAGTTGTTTGATTACCTGCAGGATTTCCCCAGAGGTTATTTGTTGGTTCAACTTTTGCCTGTACTCTTCTCTAACCAGGGGTATTATCTCTTTATCTAAGTATCTGTCTATATCTAAACCCTTAATTTTAAAAAGCCCTTTGGATACTTGAAAAAGCTTTTCCACTTTCAAGGTGTTATTATTCCCTTTCGTAGCAAGGATTCTTGGCAATAGGCATCCCCCCGCAGGCATTCCTTGAACCTACCACGTGGGCAGGAAGAAGGCCTGTGCCAGCTGGCAGCTTCCTAGTTGCTGCAGTTCCAGGAATCCTCGGCCATTGTGTCTTGGGGGATTTTCTCTGCAGTGATCAAGCCTGCTGAATGTGTGCAGGCACTCGTGAACTGGAACTTGATTGTGAAGACGCTACATCTATTTGGCAGGGGGTCGCTGTTGTTGACGTTTCCTCCCCCCCACACACACCCCTTCCGATGACAATGGAAACTGACACAGGATGCCAGATGCTAGATGTAAGCCCAGCATGTAATTCCACTGTCTTGCTCACCTGGATAGGAGAAAGAAACAAACAGAAATCTTAGGTGCGTCTTGCAAGATAATCATAGCGCCCTTGACTGTTCTGCCTTTATTTACAAGCTTTCCGGATGACAGATGTTTTTATGCAGTTAGATATTTGCAGTTAGTTGAATATGTTGGAAGGGACTCCGAGTACAATTATGCTCACAGAAATAATCAGCTTTTGCCGTTCCACCTAGCCCAGCTATGCTGCAATATAGTTAGAGAGATGTATGTATGTATGTATGTATGTATGTGTTGCATTTGTGCTGATAAATAAATAAAGGGAGACTAGTATAGATCTATTTCAAGCTATTTAGCTCTCATCAGCTAGCCATACCCTTACTGGGATTTGAACCTGGGCTGTATTACATATTAGGCAGCTGTATTAGCCACTAGGCCACAGGTTCTCCTCCTTTATCAGCTAAGCCAGGGAAATAGGTATGTATTGTGTCACAACCCCTGGTATGCCCAAATATGGGAGGAAACATACTGCTTCCTTTCTCTGTCTATCGGCTCATTACAAGAGACCATCCAGACAGAAACCCAATATTTTTACTGTTGCCTTTGTTACATTTGTGTTGTATTTGTGCTGATAAATAAATAAAGGGAGACCAGTATAGATCTATTTCAAGCTATTTAGCTCTCATCAGCTAGCCATACCCTTACTGGGATTCGAACCTGTGCTGTATTACATCTTAGGCAGTTGTGTTAGCAAATACATATGCATTTTTTTCCAGTAAACATTTCTATTAAGATTCTTTACTGCAGATGACTTTGTTTTTTTAAATTCTGGTTTTTCCAATATATTAAGCCAGAGGAAGAAGTGAAGGCCGACCTATGTTTTTTTCCCCCCTTTGTCTTTGAAAAATGCTTCAATGAATTTTGTGGATAATTCTTCCAATCAACAATTCACTAGAGTGGACAGAGTTTGCTGGCCATGGGCAGGCAACAACACTCATACGCTCTAACTAAGGGACCTATTTCCACAGAATAAAGACTCTGCGTGACAGAAGTGTCAGTTATTCTTCCTTTTCACAGAATTAAGTGTTCTGCCTACTGTTTTCTTGCCGCTTAGGTCCTCCTCCTTGGTAGCTGAACTAGAAAGTCCTGACATCTCTTTGTTGGTCTTCTCTTCTTGTGCCTCACCAAAGCCGGATTGGATGACAGACACACGGAAAGAAAGAATTGCTTCTGAAGCTCTGAAGCTGCGAAACAGGAAAATGTTAGCAAGAGTTCCTAGCAAGATAGGAACTTTCACTCACTCACATCTTTATAGGTCCCAAACGGGGGGCAGCCACTTCTTTAGGTATTCCATGAAAGCTCTCAAGACTGAAAGAGCTTCTGGAGAAAGAGGTAATTTTTTTGTGACACTCCCAACAGTTTGAATACAATTCATGTTTGACCATAAAATGACTGCATAGGCATGACCTCCAGGTGTATGGAATTAAAAAAAAACCCTGTCTCAGTCTTTTTAGAACTGATCTTAGAAATGGTAGCTGAAGCAATTCACATAAGTAGGGTACATCTCCAGCCTATTAAACTTCCCCAGAGAGGATCTGGCCCATTTAATAACTAGGGAAGTTTTCTTGCTTCCAGCCAGTCACAAGGCTCAATATCCCCAATATTTGAGATACAAGAACCTTACTACCAATATGTTTGTTTTAATGAGGTCCCATTCTCATGCAAGATGAAATATGGCTCCTCCACCAGGTAGGTAAGTCAGAAGTAAGTAAGTAAGTAAGTAAGTAAGTAAGTAAGTAAGTAAGTAAGTAAGTAAGTAAGTATCACTGCTGGGATTCAAATAATTTAACAACCG